>NC_137870.1:21125685-21138185 GCF_963924005.1 Protomyctophum bolini | reverse complement strand
GATGGGGTGATAGAGAGAGGAGAGAGGATCGGGTGATAGAGAGAGGAGAGAGGATGGGGTGATAGAGAGAGGAGAGAGGATGGGGTGATAGAGAGAGGGAGAGAGGATGGGGTGATAGAGAGAGGGAGAGATGATGGGGTGATAGAGAGAGGGAGAGAGGATGGGGTGATAGAGAGAGGGAGAGAGGATGGGGTGATAGAGAGAGGGAGAGAGGATGGGGTGATAGAGAGAGGGAGAGAGGATGGGGTGATAGAGAGAGGGAGAGAGGATGGGGTGATAGAGAGAGGGAGAGAGGATGGGGTGATAGAGAGAGGGAGAGATGATGGGGTGATAGAGAGAGGGAGAGAGGATGGGGTGATAGAGAGAGGGAGAGAGGATGGGGTGATAGAGAGAAGGAGAGAGGATGGGGTGATAGAGAGAGGGAGAGAGGATGGGGTGATAGAGAGAGGAGAGAGGATGGGGTGATAGAGAGAGGGAGAGAGGATGGGGTGATAGAGAGAGGAGAGAGGATGGGGTGATAGAGAGAGGGAGAGAGGATGGGGTGATAGAGAGAGGGAGAGATGATGGGGTGATAGAGAGAGGGAGAGTTGATGGGGTGATAGAGAGAGGGAGAGAGGATGGGGTGATAGAGAGAGGAGAGAGGATATGTACCAAGATCACTCGATGCAGGTATAGTTGCAGGAATATACACAATGATTAGTCTTTAGGGTGGTTGTGTTCCATTTGATATCCTTCTCCTATCACAGCAACTCACAAATCTTGCTGCTGTGTTTGCACATTGTTGTACTTCGCCCAGCAGATATGGGAGTTTTTTGTCATTGGTCATGTTTTCAAAATCTCTGCGTGTGGTTGTAATCTGTGGGAAGTATGTGTCTCTGATGTCTTGGTACAATGGACAGATGGTTAGGAAGTGTAGCTCGGTTTCCACTTCATTTTGTGTGCAGTGGGTGCATAGTCTGTCTTCTCTCGGGATACAGGTCTGCCTATGACGGCCTTTCTCGATCACGAGACTGTGCTCACTGAGTCTGTACCTAGTTAAGATTTTTCTTTATTTTGGGTCGGTCACGGTGCTCAGGTATTCTGCCACTGTGTATTCTCTGTTTAGGGCCAGATAGCATTCTAGTTTACTCTGCTTTTGTGTTGCTTCTTTCCAATGTGTCAGTTAGTTTTCCTTTTGCTGTTTTATAATTTGGTTTAGTCCAATGGGTTTTCTATCTCGTGGCTCTGTTTGTGTTTGTGCCCGGAGTTCCAGGGCCATCTGGCTAAGGGGGCATCTCTCTAGAGTTTTTCTGTGTGTGAGTGCCTTGTACGGAGAATGGATTTGCAGAAGGTTTGGTGTTTATCCCATTTTTCAAGGTCATGGTTTGCTAATGGTCCCCAGATCTCGCAACCATAGAGGGAAATTGGTTCTATCACAGAGTCCAGTATTTTAAGCCAGGTTTTAATTGGGATGTCTATTTTGATGTTTCTTTTTATGGCATAGAATGCCCTTCTTGCCTTGTCTCTCAGGTCCTTTACAGCTTGGTTGTAGTTCCTTGTGCTGCTGATGTTTAGGCCAAGGTATGTAGGTATTGTTTTTTGTTTGTTCTAAACTCTCACATCAGGCATCAAGAATGCACAGGGTCAAAGGTCAGCAGTCTCCCCTGGTAAGGTGAGCCCATCTATGTGTGAGAGAAGAAGGAGAGGTGAACTTTAAACACTTTCATCCTGGCTTCCCTATATTGCACATAATGTGATCAACAGTTTAAGACACTTATTGGCTATTGTTGGCTATCCTTTTCTGCTAAAGACGACATTGGACGAGTTTTATTAAAAGTCCAGAATCGCCAGTCTTGTATTCAGCGGTTCTTGGCGTCGCCTGGCAACACTTTGCTTCCACGTTGTGACGTCATTGAATATTTTGGCTCCGTCCACACTCTCTAGTCCACACTATCTAGTCCACACTATCTAGTCCACACTATCTAGTCCACACTATCTAGCAACCATCTTTCTCGGAATTGAAGCTCAGATTGAGGTGATCATCCAGAACATGGATGTTGGAGCTCAATAACAAATCCCTGCGACCTCGCGGTACTGTATTTGCTGTATTTGTGCTTCTGATGAAAGCGAAAGTATCTAGAGGCTTCCCCGGAAATGAAAGATGTTGTGTGTGTGTGTGTGTGTGTGTGTGTGTGTGTGTGTGTGTGTGTGTGTGTGTGTGTGTGTGTGTGTGTGTGTGTGTGTGTGTGTGTGTGTGTGTGTGTGTGTGTGTGTGGTATACTGTAGCTCAGGGACAGAAATGTGCTCATTTGGATCAAACAATGACAGGTTTGTTGCTTTGCCCCCCTCCTGTGATACTGAAGGATTATAGGCTGGTGAGTTCTCACAAACCACATTCACACGCACGCACGCACACACACACACACACACACACACACACACACACACACTCTCTCGTTCTCTCTGTGTCAAACACACACACCACAGGGGGGAGTGCACGTCATTATGCACTCCAGGCTCCAGGGTGTAATCTAAAAAGATAAGAGAACAAATTAGCCAGGAATTAATGATGTGTTGTCACTCAGTGAGTGCTGCTATGGCCATTATGTTTGGGGTTATGTGTTGTCACTCAGTGAGTGCTGTTATGGCCATTATGTTTGGGGTTCTGTCTGGATAACTACATTGTAAAATCCAGTGTGCTCATTTAACTCTGACCCCATGTCATGTGCATGTGTACACTCCCAGAGTCAAATGAGCAGTCAGTGTTTTACACAATGGAGAATTCCTTCCATTATCTGCCAATTGGGTCCTTTTTTCATCCAATTGGCCGTACTGGTGAACCCCGGCATCCCTATTCTGTGGGGAATATAGTCGGCAATTATTGCAGATCCACCTTGGGACGTGTTGTGACCTTGTCGATCTGCTATTTTTGGTGAAAAGATTTGGTGAAGATGGAAAAAAGCAGTAGAGAGGCAATGCAGGTCCAGCTTACTAAGTCCAGAGGGTTTTAAGTGGTTATACCGTCAATGGCATGTTTGCTTTTACAGGAATGGTAGAGTTGTTGTTTTTCGTGTACATGCTGTTTCCATCCACGTACAACTGATTTGTTGGGATTTCCCTCTCCCAGGAGAGCCGAGCCAGAAGAACCTGATCCCTCTGTGGAACATCAACAAGAACAACTCTGGAACCAAACATGGCGTATTTGGAAGCCCCCGCAGAGTCCATTCTACTTACTTTGGGTTTCTCTGTGCTGGTGGCGTAGTTACGTAGTACATACATGGGCCACATGCGGCCCTCACCTTCACTTAATGCAAGTTAATATTGGAATACTGATATATTATTGATTTCAGCTGTTACAAACATGCAAACATGACCTGCTTTAATTACTTCATTCTGATATTAGTATGTAGCTTAATGACTAGTATTAAAATGTTATTGTCTTTTTTATGTATTTGCAATTACCGTAAGTTCATAAAGTTAACAGTGCATTTGAAATTAAATAAGGATTTCAATTAAAAAATAGCAAAAATGATAATCCAGGATTTCAATTCAAATATAGCAAAAATAGCAGATCTACAAGCTCAAAACGTGTCACAGTGCGTTCTGCTATAGAGGGAGGATGTAAGCTGGTAATACTAAGCTACGTACAGTATGTGAATTAGTTTTACATATAGGTTGTGTGTGTACGCACGCATATACGTGCATGCACACGTGCCTGCACACTTGCATGTCTACTGTAATACTGTATGTGTAGCGCGTGTGTATCTGCTTAACCTCCTGTGCCTGTATGTGTACACGTATGAACTATTTCGTGTGCACAATAGCCCACTTGTGCACGTGTGTGTGTGTGTGTGTGTGTGTGTGTGTGTGTGTGTGTGTGTGTGTGTGTGTGTGTGTGTGTGTGTGTGTGTGTGTGTGTGTGTGTGTGTGTGTGTGTGTGTGTGTGTGTGTGTGTGTGTGTGTGTGTGTGTGTGTGTGTGTGTGTGTGTGTGTGTGTGCATGCGTGCGTGCGTGCATGCGTGCATGTGACCTAGAATGAAAAGAAGACGAAGGGGAACGTGAGACTCTGAATGCTGGGTTTCACTTAATCATCCCCTGATGCTAGTGTAAACACTGAATCTGATTTGAGCTAATTGGGTTTGTAGTCAGGGTAAATAGAGTAAAAGGAAACCACTCGCACATTCAGCAAAGATGTTTCCCACTCCTAAATCCTGACCACTAGTTTCACCCCAGACATTTTCAGATTTTTTTTTCTTTTTCCTTTTTCTCCCTGGTGCAAATGTTATATGTTCGTTTGTTCGTTTATTCGTTTGTTCGTTCGTTCGTTCTTTCTTTCTTTCTTTCTTTCTTTCTTTCTTTCTTTCTTTCTTTCTTCTCCAAGTCACATGCAATTTCCATAATGTTGTTTGGTTGGACTCAAGTTTTTCTGGTGGGTTATTTGGGTAATTTGATTTTAGAAAGAAAGAAAGAAAACAGTGAAAGAGAGGGGGAAAGGCGGGGGAGGTAAGGAGCGAAAGAAGGAGAAAGAAAGTGAGTGAGTAATATATTTTTTTCTAAGAACCTTTCAATCGATTTTCCCAGCTTCAGTAATTTTTGAGTAATTTCACATTTGCAGTTATGGATTACCCGCAGAATCCCCCCCCCCCCCCATACGCTTGCAGCGCAGCAAAGTTTTGCCCGTTGGGCATCTTGTCACTCACGTGGTGCATCACGTCTCTCATCATTCTCTGTAATGTAGTCACGTCGCTGATAGTATTCTCCTCCTAATCTAATTCTTCCCTTTTTCAGACCCCTTGAGACTTTGACTGAATTCAGATCGCGTCCATTTCAATAACCCCGCCCCACACTTCTCATGGCGGCACATACAATACGTGCTCAGCACTGAAAAGGCCGCTCCGCCTTGCGTGCCCTGACCGTTCCCATTGCATTACTGCCTTCTCAGAGAAAACAAACGGGCGATATTGCAGACCGCTTAGATCTCATTAGGACGCCGCAGAACCTGGCGGACGACTCCCATCCAGACAGAATCCCCGGGGGGATCTTTCCCGCCGATTAAGATAACATCATTTCCCAAACAGTGGATTGGCTTCATCGTAGCATTAATTTTACCGCTGCCAATGACATTATTGCAGCCTTCATGATTTGTTCTAGATTGGCTTTTCCATCCACATAAGATCCAAACAAACAGTTAGCCCAGTAGAGGAGTGTTTTTTACTTTAATGATTTGTGAAAACAAGCACAGAAAAAGGGGTCTATGAAGGGAAAGCTTCTGAAATAATGCCATTTTAGTGTGGGACTTCAGATCCCATGGTGCAGTGCTAATTCCTGTGTTTTGGTGATCAATGATGCCAAGGGTCACCGGTGTGAAAGGTTGATGACTGGACTTGTTAAAGGTCAGTGTTCCTTTGAGCTAAACAGACAGCAAGACAAAACATGGATTTGTCTCTCCCTTTGAAAAAGTGAAAATCAAACACCATTTCCCCGACATAACAAATCAATCATGCTGCTTCCAGCTAGAGAGCACAATTGATCCCCTGGATGTGCACACGCCTTAAGTTCCTATACATTTGGAATACATCAATTACCGAAAGGGGTAGTAATAATAATGATAATAATTAGCACATAGTAGATACTCTTTCTCCTTGGCTTTAAATAGCACTGTTTGTAGTCTAATTCTTCTACTTCTCCTCTTTTAGTTATTCAGTTATTCATGTGTTCTCGTGCCCTATATTTGTCACATTTCGCCTCTTGATAATTAACGCCTCTTGCATTAACAATGACGGGACGATCACAACTTATGGTGGCCACACCCTACTGATATGCTGCTCAGACAGCAATGAGTCGGCAGGAGCAAGCATGAGCCCCATGAGGCATGTCCAACGTATGGCGTTAAGCATGCGGCACGCAGGCTTTGTTGTACATATTTTTATCTTGGTTTCAGTGTTTTTAATGGCAACATTACCTTGTGAGGCATCTATTTCAGAGTTGTAAGATGTTAAACTAGAGTGTATTCATGTGAGAAATGGACGTCTTGGTCACTTGACCTAGCGAGTAAAGGTCAAATGATACTTGCAGCAAGGTACTGCAGAGAGCAGACCCATACGTGGTTCTGATTATATAAATATTTGGTGTCTATAGACACACATACGTTACACACATGCTCACACTGCGTGCATCTGTCTTCTGCCTGGTGCACACACTTTCATCGGTTCCGACCGTCAGGACAATTTCTTTACAAGAAATGATACTCACACTAACATGAATTCCATTCATAGGCTTTTAATGATGGATTATACACTCAAACAGAGCACCCATGTTTCTGTTCTAGCACATGCACAGTCAGCATACTTACAGTATAATCTTATGTGCATGAGGTCCACGCTGTCATAACATCTGGGAGGCACGCAGATGTTTGTGCAGACATGAGTCGGTGTCTGTGATGTACAGGGCCTTTACACTGCTGACAGTCCTTTTAGTCCAGTCATTCTGCTTTCAATACGGTCTCCATCAATTTACAACTTTGCCTTTTTTTACATATAGTTTTTTCAGGACACCAATTGTGCCTTCACATTACATAATCATTTGGACCCGACCAATTTACTTTTTTTTAAAATAACACAAAACGTTATACTTTATACATAGCATTATATTTTCCAAATCTAAAGACATGCCGAGCCGTACCAGTATGCTAACGCTAGGTCTAAGCACGATAAAAAAAGTGTTTCACGCATATATGCTCTGGCAGACATAAGTATTCTGAGGTTGGCATTTTAGTCCGTAAGGACCCCAGCAGAGTTCTTTATGTTTATGCTACATCTGGACTATGGCCTTAATTTGGCTCAAGCTAGGGCATGAGAATGTGTTGGCCCAGACAGGGTGGTGTAAACAAACTATTGATCTTATAGAGTTACAGTTCTGTCTCAGTCCTCTCTTTCTCTCTCCCTCCTTATTCTATCGTTTGTCCTCTCTCTCCGTCTCACTCTGATGAAATGTAAATAAGCCCTACACAGCGATCATATAGGGCTCAGTGAGTGTATAGTGCTAATGTTTTGCTTGCGGGCTGTGAATAACGATTTGTAATGAACATGCGAAAGAGGCACGCACCATGAACCAAAGTATTTTCTGTGATTTGTGTTGAACTCATGTTAGGCTTCTGGCATTTCAGCGCATCACTGTCTGCCAAGACACATGTAGAGATCTGTGCGGCTGATTCTGCCTGCACAGTTATAGTGCATTTTTATTGTTCACTAAGACACCCATGCACATCCAACGCCGGAGGGGCTGTGTGTTGTCACTGCGCCTGTTGCCAAAACAAATCCCTTGTATGAAAACCTCACAGTTGGCAATGAACGGGCTGTGTTTCGCATTCTGAGTCTGCCCTGCTGCGATGCACATTTTTATCCGACAGCAAATAGCTGTCGAGCAGCACAGGAGGCGGACTCCGAGGAGGAAAGAAAAAGAGAAGGGCCTTTTGGTTATTTGTGGTCGTTGTCAGACATAGTTTTTTTATGGTTGTGTGAATTCATCTTTGCGCCAAAAAGTGTTCTTCTCAGCATGGGACGTTCTCTAAAACGTGTCAGCCAAAAGCACGCCAGGCACGGCCGCGTGTGTATGAGCGATATCAGTCCATGTGTTCACCGCTATGTTTATCATTATGTGTGTATGAGAGATATCAGTCAATGTGTTCACCGCTATGTTTATCATTATGTGATGCATTGTGTGTATGAGCGATATCAGTCATGTGTTCACCGCTATGTTTATCATTATGTGATGCATTGTGTGTATGAGCGATATCAGTCATGTGTTCACCGCTATGTTTATCATTATGTGATGCATTGTCACTGTTTACCTTAGTTTACCTTTATGTTTGTGTGCCAGCATGCATGCCTGCCTCCCAACGGCATGTGTGCAACTGTGCATGTACTGTATGATGTATACAGTGTAAGAGTGTTTGTTTGTTTGTGTGTGCGTGCGTGTCTCTTTCTACTTTGTTGTTTGCTTTGCTTTGTGTGTGTGTGTGTGTGTGTGTGTGTGTGTGTGTGTGTGTGTGTGTGTGTGTGTGTGTGTGTGTGTTTCTGGGGACAGGCAGTTATGTTGCCCAACTATACTGTTGCGGATTGGGTCATTCCTGGGCATGTGCCTGCTTGATGCCACAGGTAGCCCTGTGCTCAGTGGAGTGTGCGCGCTACACCTGTTGTCCCCTCAGGGAGGCGCTGTCTGTGGCCAGCTGGCAGGTGAGAGCGGGGACACAGGAGAGGACAGATTGGACAAGCTGCGGGACGTTGGGACGGACAAAAGACTGAAGGTGAGGGAAAAAATAGCTAATGGAGGCCGAGGGGAGAGAGGAAAATACAGGGGATGTAAGCGAGAATGCTATGGTAGAGGGTACAGTAAGCATTTCTTATAGCGGTTGAAGTGACCTTTCAATGATTTTAAGCCACAAAGTTGTTGTCTAACTTATGTTATGAACAGCTAAACAGCTAAAGTCAAAACAGCTTAGTCAATGCGGTCTGTGGATCAGATTCTGGCTATTTACAGTAGATGTCACTGGCAAAAGTGCCAAGTGACGATTTTGCCAGTAACCGTTGCAAAACAAGGAAGTGAACCAGAACCAACATCAAAACTAACAAGACAGCGGCGTCTTGAAATATTTTAATTACAGACATGTAGTGTCGCAGAACAAGCAATGCCAGATTTGAAAATAACATGTTTTGGGTGATTTAGTGATTGCTCTGGTGGAGTACTGTATTTACTTCTTTCCCCGCCAGAATGCATTTTAGACTACGAAGTATGTACAACAAGATTTGTCAGCACTCTAAGCTTAAGTATTTTATGATGTTCTGGTCAGACACGTCACACGATCACTCTTTTTCTGCTTTGGTGTCTCAAGTGCGGAGTAGACTACACGCAGAACAAGCAATGCCAGATTTGAAAATAACATGTTTTGGGTGATTTAGTGATGGCTTTGGTGGAGTACTGTTTCCTGTCTTTTATAGTTGGAAAAGACAGGAAAGTGTGGTTCAGGTCGAATTAGGATGTAATTACCCTTTTAACCACCCTAAAATTATACCGTCAGAGATAGCTGATCTATACAAGGTCACACTGTGTTGCAACTTGAAGATTTGCAATCTTCGCTATTAAACTAAAAGTTTTTGGCCACCATTGTGCCCTCACATCTACGTCACACCACCGATCCGACCAGGCCTTTATGATACATTTGTGCATAATGGCGCCCATATGATGGGCATATAGACTGTCTGACCAATCAACCCACGGTAGTTATGTGCAGAGTGGGAAGTCGGTCGGACTTGCGGCCCAAAGTAGCAGATCTACATGCTCACAATGTCTCAAGCTGCAATACGTTGTGAGCTTTCAGATCTCCAATTTGACAGTGGATCACAACTAAGTACAAATCGGGCTTCAAAAGTCAACTCTTCACGTACTCCTTTGCACTCTACTCTACCTTTCCTGTGTTTCCTGTTTTTTTGCTTGGCCCTTGTGCCGTCGTCCGGGACACATCTGCTTCATGCCGTGGATGATACAGCCTACTACAGTATGGATATACAGTATGTAAATATAGGGTAAATGTTTTATACGTCCTCTGCTCTGTTTTGACTGCTCCCTACTTTTCCTTTGGAGTCAGACATATACATACAGCACTGCTCCACAGTATGTTAACCTATAATATGAATATAATAACCTCCATCTCCGCCCTACTGTTTCCCCTCCTGCTATCCAGTCCTTCCATCTCCCACATTGTTAGTCCCATTTTTCTGCATGTCATCTCTCTCTCTCTCTCTCTCTCTCTCTCTCGCGCGCTCTCGCTCTCTCTCTCTCTTGCTAAGTCTCCCCCACGTCTAGTTAGATGTAAATTGTGTGTGTGTGTGTGTGTGTGTGTGTGTGTGTGTGTGTGTGCGTGCAAGCAAGCACATGCGTGCATGCGAGGGTGCATGCGTGCATGCACACATACGTGCGGTCGTGCATGCGCGTGCTCTCCTCTCTCTCACGCCTGTAGGCTGTGTCAGAGAAGGGAGTGAGTTGTCTGTGCTTGTTAGTCACAGTACATCTGTTCTACTGCAGTCTGAGGGTCAGCCACCAAACAATAGTCTCACATAATCACAGTACATCTGTTCTACTGCAGTCTGAGGGTCAGCCACCAGACAATAGTCTCACATAATCACAGTACATCTGTTCTACTGCAGTCTGAGGGTCAGCCACCAGACAATAGTCTCACATAATCACAGTACATCTGTTCTACTGCAGTCTGAGGGTCAGCCAATAGTCTCACATAATCACAGTACATCTGTTCTACTGCAGTCTGAGGGTCAGACAATAGTCTCACATAATCACAGTACATCTGATCTACTGCAGTCTGAGGGTCAGACAATAGTCTCACATAATCACAGTACATCTGTTCTACTGCAGTCTGAGGGTCAGACAATAGTCTCACATAATCACAGTACATCTGATCTACTGCAGTCTGAGGGTCAGACAATAGTCTCACATAATCACAGTACATCTGTTCTACTGCAGTCTGAGGGTCAGACAATAGTCTCACATAATCACAGTACATCTGATCTACTGCAGTCTGAGGGTCAGACAATAGTCTCACATAATCACAGTACATCTGATCTACTGCAGTCTGAGGGTCAGACAATAGTCTCACATAATCACAGTACATCTGATCTACTGCAGTCTGAGGGTCAGACAATAGTCTCACATAATCACAGTACATCTGATCTACTGCAGTCTGAGGGTCAGCCACCAGACAATAGTCTCACATAATCACACATGCAGTCACATGGCAGCAGGTCAACACACACCAATGCATGCATGTGCAGTGATGGCAAGGAAACACACACAGGGCATCTCCCATGGGCACTCGTATATGTGTGTGTGTGTGTGTGTGTGTGTGTGTGTGTGTGTGTGTGTGTGTGTGTGTGTGTGTGGTATGTTTGTAAAACAAACTCACATTGTATATCATGTACATGAACAACAAATTAATCGATGTACGTGTACTGTACACATGTGCACACACACACACACACACACACACACACACACACACACACACACACACACCCTTCTCATCCTCTCCTCATTAAGTGTGCAGTTCTTCAGTCTCGGTCTCTAGAGTGTCCTCCCAT
This sequence comes from Protomyctophum bolini, assembly GCF_963924005.1. Taxonomy (NCBI): domain Eukaryota; kingdom Metazoa; phylum Chordata; class Actinopteri; order Myctophiformes; family Myctophidae; genus Protomyctophum; species Protomyctophum bolini. The sequence goes on along the minus strand of NC_137870.1, from coordinate 21,127,059 downwards.
ATCTCCACAGCCTGGAGGGATTCACACACACACACACACACACACACACACACACACACACACACACACACACACACACACACACACACGCACGTCTGTCCATAGGCCAAGTCCACTGGGAACATTGCAATAGAGGAAGGAAGGTACAAAGAGAGAGAGAAAGAGAGAGAGAGAGAGAGAGAGAGAGGTGGGTGGGGGGTAGAGAAAGTAGAAGAGGGTAAAGATACAGACAGACAGACAGACAGACACTCTACTGAGAATCTGTGGATTTACAGAGAAAGAAATATGTGGGGGAGACGGGGGGCAGTGAAGAGAAAGATATGTTTGGAGAAGTAGAGGAAAGGACAGGACTTAGAGAGAGAGAGAGAGAGAGAGAATGCCAGGCACAAAATGAACAGAAAGAGTCTTATTGTACGTAAGTATAAGTACCATAGAATTCAACCTCCAATTGGAAATTGAGTGGAGCGGAGTCCTGCGTATGAACCCAGGAGTGCAGCGACGTCGGCCCTATCCCAAACACTGTTGAATCAGGCCCGTGCTTTCCTTTTCCAGCGAGAGCAGCGTGAAATTGACCAAGTCAAAGCCGAGGAGAGAGCAATGCTGATTTCCTCCTATTGTATGGATGTACGGAGCAGACATGGGGAACGGGTTGCATTTCACCCTCAAGAAACTCACAAAGGCTCTAGAGAAGATTTCACATCTTGAGAAGAGTGAGTGAGTGTGTGTGAAACACACGTGGTTACGCCATGATGTTTGCATGCTTTGTTATGAGAGGGAGAGAAAGAGGGAAAGAGAGAAAGAGGGGGTCTTTTCTGCCTTCATGTCGACAGTGCAGTGGAGACTGACAGGAAACGGGGAGAGGTCCAGGTCCACCATGCAGGCTCAGGAATGGAAGCCAGGACTTGCTGTCAGACTGCATCAGATCCTATGTGGTATATGCTCCTTTACCACTTGGCCATTGTGTGCATGGTTGTATGAGGTATGATTGTCCGTGTAGAGGAGTGATAGCACATTGCCTAACTCTGGTGTGCGCGCGTTCACGTTCCTGCTCTTGTACAGTATACACCCTCACACACATTTCCCTTGCGAACTCACATCACTCATCCCCGGTGTGTTTACAATGTGCACGGCTCTAAATTTAAAACACACCGATCTTGATAGATGATATCAGCTTCTTAAAAACCCTGGCCCAACATACAGCCACGCTCTCTCTCTCTCTTTCTCCTTTGCCCATCTCCTGTCTGCTTTTGTTTCCTCGTGATGAAAGGCAGTTGAAAACAGCTTCATCTGTAGGGTGGGGGCGGGGTGGGAGGCTGTTTAAATGTGGCCCGTGGTTTTTGGACGGCCAGGAAAAAGGGGCGAAAAGACGAGAAG
>NC_137870.1:21043185-21123185 GCF_963924005.1 Protomyctophum bolini | reverse complement strand
AATGACGTCCATTTGGCTGACACATATGGCTGAAATTATAATAGCTCAATGTGTTTTTTGTATTTATTTAAAACTTCACTGTGGTTCCATTTACATACAGTAAGTGAAGAAGAATTTGTCTCTCTGTGTTTCCCTCCTACAGTGAGTGGGAACTGAGTGCAACTGAGTGCAATGTGATGTGATGTGATGTGGTGTGGGCCTTATGACCGCCAAGGACTATTGAAAGAGGACGGGAAGCGCAGACCGTACGGTGGACTCCATGTTGTTCCCTGGAAGCGCAGACCGTACGGTGGACTCCATGTTGTTCCCTGGAAGGAAAGACCGTACGGTGGACTTCATGTTGTTCCCTGGAAGGAAAGAAACATGCGCAATTGAGACCAAGGAAGCTGAACGTGGAAGTGTTGGCTGCATATAGCCCATTGTGCATGCTTCTGTCCTTCCAGGGAGCAACATGCAGTCCACCGTACGGTCTTCACTTCCTGTCCTCTTTCAATAGTCCTTGATGACCGCTGGGAAGTGATCTCTGAGAACCCAGAAATACAGATGGATGGGCCACTTTCTGTCTGTAACTGTCAGATGCTGATGGATCATTACAATTGAAATATGAATTTGCACAGTTTTTTTTTCTTAGTTTTGTGTGTGTGTGTGTGTGTGTGTCACATTCTCTCTCTCCCTCAGTCTGTGACTCCACTCTGGCCACTCCCATATCCCATTCCAGCACACCCAGTTCCATTTACACACCTGTCTTCAACTACCTCATCAGCCCAGAACACTTCTCCAATCAACCTGCTCACTATAAAACTGGACTCAGCGCAAACACTGTCAGTTCATAACCTGTTGTCATGGATGTCCTGCCTGTTCCTGTGTTGACTTGATGTCATTCTGATGCATGCCTGATTCCTACCTGCATTCCCCTGTGTAAGAAATATCCTATTCTTTATGAAATACTTTATTATTCTACTCTTGGGGGGCCTTCCCCACTGCTAAATCCCCAAACATTGTATTTAGAAAGATCGAACGGAAATAGAGCCCTTACTGTTTAGTCTATATGTTGAAATGAGATATCCACCATTGAAAAAATACCACCTATTGTTAAATGGCTGCTGCTGGTGACGGATCTGTTTTGTGTTGCAATCTGACCACAGTTTATAGTATACTAGTTGCAACAGACTGGAATTTGAGGAAATGTAATCATCAATAACTCATGTAGTATCTTCACCGCATCTAATGCACACATTGTACCAAGAGAACCAGCTCCAGATTGTCAGCCCTTTTTCCCCCTTTGATTTTAGTTTTAGTTTTACTGCGAAGTTACTTCCCGTTGCTGCTTAATATGGACACTGAAACGACCCAACGTCTCCTTGGGGGAAGGTTTTATCTTGGCATATTAGGTTACGATATGATACTGTAACTGTATGTTATCTTGTCTTAAAGGTTGAACATCAGGCAACGATTATTGCTTTTATAACTTCCTCTCCAGATTATCTACATGACTTAATCCTCCTTCGAAGGCCGTTATAGGCTTCAGGGCCTAAATTTGCACTGCATTTGCACCAACAACCTCTGTTAACCATAAAGTAAACCATATACTTTTGCGTCATTGTACGATGGCGTCACACTGTGAAAATACCTTCTTTTTCATTTAGTTCTGTTCCTTCTTGATTAAACTTTTGCCTATAATGACATGCCCAAAATATAGGTAGCCTATGCCAGGTTGAAAGTGGTTTTAACAAACATCACTGTGTGATGCTCGCCCGCCTTCTGAAAATTATACCAAAACATAGTGGTGAGCAGTTGAGAATGGCAGTGATACCACTTGAGGACCTCCTTGGTGCCTCTGTGGCACCACACCCCTTTTAGTGGTACCACAATTCACACTTAATTTAAAGGTGTCAATGGGTGTATTGTGGCAAATCAGCCACAGTGTGGCACATGTGAGTCCATGATTATTTTTTATTTGATTCATTGGTGAATGCATTTCAACAAGTGATTTTTACTTGTTTTTTTTATGTTTTATAAACATAGAAAATAAAGCAGAATCCTTGGGATGAATTCAAAGCAATTGTTTCTTTAACAAAAACTGTGTTTATCATATTTAACAGCATTAGACAAATGAACTTGTATTATTTGTGGAATCTAACTCCACAAATAACCGGCGACCCTCGAATGTAAACAGCCACGAAAGGAGTTGTTATTTAGGGCTGTGTCGACCAATTTGGTGTGACGTGATCGGCTCCAGCTTGAGCAGGCATACTCTGCTGTAGAGAAAGACAGGGCCATGGCAGTTGCACAGATTGTTTGTGGGTCTCTGTCCCACTTGGAGTTCACTCGTTTTCACAGGATGTTATTGTGGGTGTTGACCGTGGCTTTTGTGTACTCCAGGTGTTTTTTTTTGGAGAGTTTGTGATTTGTTCTCGGTTCCTCAGGTGGAAGCTGCATAGTTGGGTTTTTGATGGGTTGGGTTTAAGGTGGTTGTATTGTAGTAGCTTCACATTTCTTGGAGGGCACTTTCAAGGACAGACTCAATCTTCTGGAAGTCTGCTTGTTGGGTCGTAATGCAGAGGTCGTCGGCGTAGATTAAACGCTGGCATTAGGCATTGGGTAGTGGCTGGTCGTTTGTGTAGATATTGAAAAGGAGGGGGCGAGCACGCTACCTTGTGGGAGGCCATTCTTTTGGGCTTTCTATTTACTATGTCCTGTCCAGTGTAACTCCAAGATACATGGGGTGTTTGTAGAGTTTGTGACCATCCCAAGTGACGCTCAGTTCTTTTTTCGCGTCTCGGTTCCTCAGGTGGAAGCTGCATAGTTGGGTTTGTGTGTGTCTTTCTTTTTCTGTCGTTCTTTCTTAGAACGGAGATCAAGGTAGACGCCTTTGGAAGGCTCAACACAAGCCGATGCCCCTAGAGATCCATCCCAAAGCTTCCCTCAGGGAGCCCAGCAAGCCAGCTAGCCAGCAAGCCTGCCCAGTCAGCCAACACAGCCAGTCAGCTCCGCCAGTCAGCCAGTGTAGAAAGTCAGGCTGCCAAGCCAGAGCATATCAGCCCTTGCAGTCAGCCATTGCAGCCATACCAGCCTTGCTCAGTCAGCTCAGCCAGGCCTCTTTCGAGGCCTGGCTCTCTGTCTGCCTGGCCCGGTCTGCCCTGCCCTGCCTTGCAGCAACAGAACCAGCCTATCTGGCGAGCCAGCCAGCTCAGAGTGCGAGCTTAGCAAGGCGTTAGGTTCCAGGTGCTGTATAATTTCTGCCAGTATGCCATCAATCGCTGCTGCTTTTCCGGGTTTCAACTTTCCCATTGCAGTTTTGAGTTATTCTAGGTCGAAGGGTTTGGTTTGAGGGTTGGCTGATTGTGGTTGGTCTGATACCACTGTGCGATGGTATTCTCCTGTGGGTCGGCGGCGGTGTTGGTTACGACTGTTGGCCACCAGTTGTGATGCAACAGAGTTCGCTGTGACCGTTGTGAATTATGGGTGGCTCCCAGAGGTCCTTGATCCCCATGGGGTCCAACAGTGGTCATTGAAGCGTGCACACACACATGCACACATGCACCTACACATGCACACATGCACCTACACACGCACAGGTGCACATGCGTATATGCACACCTGGACCTGTAAATGAACAACAACACAAAAACTAAGGCACTGGTGTCGTACTTCTGGTTTACCGGAACGGGGTTCAACTCCCTGCAGTGCCCTGCTCAATGTGTTGTATTTACATGGTTCATTGGTCCATGGTCTCAGAGGTCATTGAGTGGCACGCTATAGAGCGTCGATTTGAAAAAAAAGGTGAAAATCACGGAAAAGCGAGAGGCTATAGTCCATTGTGTCGGAGGGCATACTTACACCTAGAAACCCCATTCAAACCTATTTAGGTTCATCTTACGGTGGACATGTTTGCTTGACAAGGAATCTTTGAAATGTTTTAGAAATATAGTGCTTTCAAATTTTAGACATTTAAAGGCAGATAGTGGCATTTCAAAAAATCACTTTCACCTAGAAACTCCAAAAAATGAAAAAAAACGATGTTTTTTGAAATTTTGGGAAAAAAAAGGTTATCCTCGTTTCTCATCATTTTGGTATTGAAAAATAGCTGAGCTTGAGCTTAAAACAGCATTTATGATATTTGTCATACACAAACAGGTATGAGACTTACCTCACCTGTACAAGTCATGGCTGTTCAGATGTTCTGGTACTTTACTGCCCTTCCCACAAATGAAACAATCTTGTTGTATGCTCTCACTTACTATCATCATTTTCTGGAGTAGTTTGGTCTATCACAGGAGTTTAACCCTTTTTGTATCGAGGCCATATTTGAGCCACAGAACTAAAACTAAATATTTTGTTTGTCATTTGATTGGATGAGATTCTATCCACATTTCCATGCTGTATTGATGTTGGTACCATTAGGAGAGATAACAGGTAAAAATAGCAATTCTTAGGGGCACAGTGGCACAGTCGGTAGTGCTGTCGCCTCACAGCTAGATTCCTGCTGGGGGCGTGTTCTCTCATCAGTGCCCATACCCGAGGTGGGGTTGGAGAAAGGGCCTTTCTGTGTGGAGTTTGCATGTTAGGTTATGTTTGCACGCTCAAATGGACCTGTACAGGTTCATTTGATTAGAAACTCTCCATTTAGCTGGGGACCACCTGGAACCCTCTCAAGGACCACTGGTGGAAAACCACTGGTCTATCATAATACGTACATTTATTTTGAAGGAAAGTACAGGTACAGTATAATAGGGATACTCAAATAGATTTACCTGTGGGCCACATTACAAAAATGGCAAGGGGCCAGGGGCCAGTAGATAAAATTACGACATTAATGGTACTTGATAACTTCTCTCTTTCAATTGCTTTATTTTCGCAAAATGTATCAAAGTACAATGTGCATGCACACAATATGTAAATAAATAAATGTGTTACATTTTCTTGCATAAACACAAAGAGCTGTTTCCATAACTGCACAAATTATTGCACATAACATGAGTAGCTGTTATAATAACATAATAACATAACATGAGTAGCTCTTTGCCTGCCTGCCTCAAAATTTCAAAAAACATGGGCTATAACCCATCGTTTTTGTCATTTCGTCATTTTTTTCAAATCTTCAAAAATGATGAAAAACTGCGCGCTATAGTATGCCGTACGATATGGGCTATAGCCCACGGTCCAAAATGATGAGAAACGAGGCTAAATTTTTTTTTTCAAAATTTCAAAAAACATGGGCTATAACCCATCGTTTTTGTCAAATTGCGGAAATTGAGGAAATTGAGGAAATGGTAATTGCGGAATTTGCGGAAATGGAAATTGTGGAAATTGTGGAAATTGCGGATTTTTTTTTTCATTTTTTCATTTTTTTTAAATCCTCAAAAATGATGAAAAACGGCGCGCTATAGTATGCTGTACGATATGGGCTATAGCCCACGGTCCAAAATGATGAGAAACGAGGCTAACTTTTTTTTTCAAAATTTCAAAAAACATGGGCTATAAGCCATCGTCTTTGTCATTTCGTCATTTTTTTCAAATCTTCAAAAATGATGAAAAACTGCGCGCTATAGTATGCCGTACGATATGGGCTATAGCCCACGGTCCAAAATGATGAGAAACGAGGCTAACTTTTTTTTTTTTAATTTAAAAAAACATGGGCTATAACCCATCGTTTTTGTCATTTCGTCATTTTTTTCAAATCTTCAAAAATGATGAAAAACTGCGCGCTATAGTATGCCGTACGATATGGGCTATAGCCCATGGTCCAAAATGATGAGAAACGAGGCTAACTTTTTTTTTCAAAATTTCAAAAAACATGGGCTATAACCCATCGTTTTTGTCATTTTGTCATTTTTTTCAAATCCTCAAAAATGATGAAAAACGGCGCGCTATAGTATGCCGTACGATATGGGCTATAGCCCATGGTCCAAAATGATGAGAAACGAGGCTAACTTTTTTTTTCAAAATTTCAAAAAACATGGGCTATAACCCATCGTTTTTGTCATTTCGTCATTTTTTTTAAATCCTCAAAAATGATGAAAAACGGCGCGCTATAGTATGCCGTACGATATGGGCTATAGCCCATGGTCCAAAATGATGAGAAACGAGGCTAACTTTTTTTTTCAAAATTTCAAAAAACATGGGCTATAACCCATCGTTTTTGTCATTTTGTCATTTTTTTCAAATCCTCAAAAATGATGAAAAACGGCGCGCTATAGTATGCCGTACGATATGGGCTATAGCCCATGGTCCAAAATGATGAGAAACGAGGCTAACTTTTTTTTTTCAAAATTAAAAAAAACATGGGCTATAACCCATCGTTTTTGTCATTTCGTCATTTTTTTTAAAACCTCAAAAATGATGAAAAACGGCGCGCTATAGTATGCCGTACGATATGGGCTATAGCCCATGGTCCAAAATGATGAGAAACGAGGCTAACTTTTTTTTTCAAAATTTCAAAAAACATGGGCTATAACCCATCGTTTTTGTCATTTTGTCATTTTTTTCAAATCCTCAAAAATGATGAAAAACGGCGCGCTATAGTATGCCGTACGATATGGGCTATAGCCCATGGTCCAAAATGATGAGAAACGAGGCTAACTTTTTTTTTTAAAAACATGGGCTATAACCCATCGTTTTTGTCATTTCGTCATTTTTTAAAAAACCTCAAAAATGATGAAAAACGGCGCGCTATAGTATGCCGTACGATATGGGCTATAGCCCATGGTCCAAAATGATGAGAAACGAGGCTAACTTTTTTTTTTCAAAATTAAAAAAAACATGGGCTATAACCCATCGTTTTTGTCATTTCGTCATTTTTTTTAAAACCTCAAAAATGATGAAAAACGGCGCGCTATAGTATGCCGTACGATATGGGCTATAGCCCATGGTCCAAAATGATGAGAAACGAGGCTAACTTTTTTTTTCAAAATTTCAAAAAACATGGGCTATAACCCATCGTTTTTGTCATTTTGTCATTTTTTTCAAATCCTCAAAAATGATGAAAAACGGCGCGCTATAGTATGCCGTACGATATGGGCTATAGCCCATGGTCCAAAATGATGAGAAACGAGGCTAACTTTTTTTTTAAAAAACATGGGCTATAACCCATCGTTTTTGTCATTTCGTCATTTTTTAAAAAACCTCAAAAATGATGAAAAACGGCGCGCTATAGTATGCCGTACGATATGGGCTATAGCCCATGGTCCAAAATGATGAGAAACGAGGCTAACTTTTTTTTTCAAAATTTCAAAAAACATGGGCTATAACCCATCGTTTTTGTCATTTCGTCATTTTTTTTAAATCCTCAAAAATGATGAAAAACGGCGCGCTATAGTATGCCGTACGATATGGGCTATAGCCCATGGTCCAAAATGATGAGAAACGAGGCTAACTTTTTTTTTTCAAAATTTCAAAAAACATGGGCTATAACCCATCGTTTTTGTCATTTCGTCATTTTTTTCAAATCCTCAAAAATGATGAAAAACGGCGCGCTATAGTATGCCGTACGATATGGGCTATAGCCCATGGTCCAAAATGATGAGAAACGAGGCTAACTTTTTTTTTCAAAATTTCAAAAAACATGGGCTATAACCCATCGTTTTTGTCATTTCGTCATTTTTTTCAAATCCTCAAAAATGATGAAAAACGGTGCGCTATAGTATGCCGTACGATATGGGCTATAGCCCATGGTCCAAAATGATGAGAAACGAGGCTAACTTTTTTTTTCAAAATTTCAAAAAACATGGGCTATAACCCATCGTTTTTGTCATTTTGTCATTTTTTTTAAATCCTCAAAAATTATGAAAAACGGCGCGCTATAGTATGCCGTACGATATGGGCTATAGCCCATGGTCCAAAATGATGAGAAACGAGGCTAACTTTTTTTTTTCAAAATTTAAAAAAACATGGGCTATAACCCATCGTTTTTGTCATTTCGTCATTTTTTTTAAAACCTCAAAAATGATGAAAAACGGCGCGCTATAGTATGCCGTACGATATGGGCTATAGCCCATGGTCCAAAATGATGAGAAACGAGGCTAACTTTTTTTTTTCAAAATTTCAAAAAACATGGGCTATAACCCATCGTTTTTGTCATTTCGTCATTTTTTTTAAATCCTCAAAAATGATGAAAAACGGCGCGCTATAGTATGCCGTACGATATGGGCTATAGCCCATGGTCCAAAATGATGAGAAACGAGGCTAACTTTTTTTTTCAAAATTTCAAAAAACATGGGCTATAACCCATCGTTTTTGTCATTTCGTCATTTTTTTCAAATCCTCAAAAATGATGAAAAACGGTGCGCTATAGTATGCCGTACGATATGGGCTATAGCCCATGGTCCAAAATGATGAGAAACGAGGCTAACTTTTTTTTCCAAAATTTCAAAAAACATGGGCTATAACCCATCGTTTTTGTCATTTCGTCATTTTTTTCAAATCCTCAAAAATGATGAAAAACGGTGCGCTATAGTATGCCGTACGATATGGGCTATAGCCCATGGTCCAAAATGATGAGAAACGAGGCTAACTTTTTTTTTTCAAAATAAAAAAAAACATGGGCTATAACCCATCGTTTTTGTCATTTCGTCATTTTTTTTAAAACCTCAAAAATGATGAAAAACGGTGCGCTATAGTATGCCGTACGATATGGGCTATAGCCCATGGTCCAAAATGATGAGAAACGAGGCTAACTTTTTTTTTTCAAAATTAAAAAAAACATGGGCTATAACCCATCGTTTTTGTCATTTCGTCATTTTTTTTAAAACCTCAAAAATGATGAAAAACGGCGTGCTATAGTATGCCGTACGATATGGGCTATAGCCCATGGTCCAAAATGATGAGAAACGAGGCTAACTTTTTTTTTCAAAATTTCAAAAAACATGGGCTATAACCCATCGTTTTTGTCATTTCGTCATTTTTTTTAAATCCTCAAAAATGATGAAAAACGGCGCGCTATAGTATGCCGTACGATATGGGCTATAGCCCATGGTCCAAAATGATGAGAAACGAGGCTAACTTTTTTTTTCAAAATTTCAAAAAACATGGGCTATAACCCATCGTTTTTGTCATTTTGTCATTTTTTTCAAATCCTCAAAAATGATGAAAAACGGCGCGCTATAGTATGCCGTACGATATGGGCTATAGCCCATGGTCCAAAATGATGAGAAACGAGGCTAACTTTTTTTTTCAAAATTTCAAAAAACATGGGCTATAACCCATCGTTTTGTCATTTTGTCATTTTTTTCAAATCCTCAAAAATGATGAAAAACGGCGCGCTATAGTATGCCGTACGATATGGGCTATAGCCCATGGTCCAAAATGATGAGAAACGAGGCTAACTTTTTTTTTCAAAATTTCAAAAAACATGGGCTATAACCCATCGTTTTTGTCATTTCGTCATTTTTTTCAAATCCTCAAAAATGATGAAAAACGGCGCGCTATAGTATGCCGTACGATATGGGCTATAGCCCATGGTCCAAAATGATGAGAAACGAGGCTAACTTTTTTTTTCAAAATTTCAAAAAACATGGGCTATAACCCATCGTTTTTGTCATTTTGTCATTTTTTTCAAATCCTCAAAAATGATGAAAAACGGCGCGCTATAGTATGCCGTACGATATGGGCTATAGCCCATGGTCCAAAATGATGAGAAACGAGGCTAACTTTTTTTTTTCAAAATTAAAAAAAACATGGGCTATAACCCATCGTTTTTGTCATTTCGTCATTTTTTTTAAAACCTCAAAAATGATGAAAAACGGCGCGCTATAGTATGCCGTACGATATGGGCTATAGCCCATGGTCCAAAATGATGAGAAACAAGGCTAACTTTTTTTTTCAAAATTTCAAAAAACATGGGCTATAACCCATCGTTTTTGTCATTTCGTCATTTTTTTTAAATCCTCAAAAATGATGAAAAACGGCGCGCTATAGTATGCCGTACGATATGGGCTATAGCCCATGGTCCAAAATGATGAGAAACGAGGCTAACTTCTTTTTTTCAAAATTTCAAAAAACATGGGCTATAACCCATATCGTACGGCATACTATAGCGCGCCGTTTTTCATCATTTTTGAGGATTTGAAAAAAATGACGAAATGACAAAAACGATGGGTTATAGCCCATGTTTTTTGAAATTTCCAAAAAAAAAGTTAGCCTCGTTTCTCATCATTTTGGACCATGGCATATCGTACGGCATACTATAGCGCGCCGTTTTTCATCATTTTTGAAGATTTGAAAAAAATGACGAAATGACAAAAACGATGGGTTATAGCCCATGTTTTTTGAAATTTTGAAAAAAAAAGTTAGCCTCGTTTCTCATCATTTTGGACCATGGGCTATAGCCCATATCGTACGGCATACTATAGCGCGCCGTTTTTCATCATTTTTGAGGATTTTAAAAAAATGACGAAATGACAAAAACGATGGGTTATAGCCCATGTTTTTTAAAATTTTGAAAAAAAAAGTTAGCCTCGTTTCTCATCATTTTGGACCATGGGCTATAGCCCATATCGTACGGCATACTATAGCGCGCCGTTTTTCATCATTTTTGAGGATTAGAAAAAAATGACGAAATGACAAAAACGATGGGTTATAGCCCATGTTTTTTGAAATTTTGAAAAAAAAAAGTTAGCCTCGTTTCTCATCATTTTGGACCATGGGCTATAGCCCATATCGTACGCCATACTATAGCGCGCCGTTTTTCATCATTTTTGAGGATTTAAAAAAAATGACGAAATGACAAAAACGATGGGTTATAGCCCATGTTTTTTGAAATTTTGAAAAAAAAAGTTAGCCTCGTTTCTCATCATTTTGGACCATGGGCTATAGCCCATATCGTACGGCATACTATAGCGCGCCGTTTTTCATCATTTTTGAGGATTTGAAAAAAATGACGAAATGACAAAAACGATGGGTTATAGCCCATGTTTTTTGAAATTTCAAAAAAAAAAGTTAGCCTCGTTTCTCATCATTTTGGACCATGGGCTATAGCCCATATCGTACGGCATACTATAGCGCGCCGTTTTTCATCATTTTTGAGGATTTGAAAAAAATGACAAAATGACAAAAACGATGGGTTATAGCCCATGTTTTTTGAAATTTCAAAAAAAAAAGTTAGCCTCGTTTCTCATCATTTTGGACCATGAGCTATAGCCCATATCGTACGGCATACTATAGCGCGCCGTTTTTCATCATTTTTGAGGATTTGAAAAAAATGACGAAATGACAAAAACGATGGGTTATAGCCCATGTTTTTTGAAATTTCCCAAAAAAAAGTTAGCCTCGTTTCTCATCATTTTGGACCATGGGCTATAGCCCATATCGTACGGCATACTATAGCGCGCCGTTTTTCATCATTTTTGAGGATTTGAAAAAAATGACAAAATGACAAAAACGATGGGTTATAGCCCATGTTTTTTGAAATTTTGAAAAAAAAAGTTAGCCTCGTTTCTCATCATTTTGGACCATGGGCTATAGCCCATATCGTACGGCATACTATAGCGCGCGGTTTTTCATCATTTTTGAGGATTTAAAAAAAATGACGAAATGACAAAAACGATGGGTTATAGCCCATGTTTTTTGAAATTTTGGAAAAAAAAAGTTAGCCTCGTTTCTCATCATTTTGGACCATGGGATATAGCCCATATCGTACGGCATACTATAGCGCGCCGTTTTTCATCATTTTTGAGGATTAAAAAAAAATGACGAAATGACAAAAACGATGGGTTATAGCCCATGTTTTTTGAAATTTTGGAAAAAAAGTTAGCCTCGTTTCTCATCATTTTGGACCATGGGCTATAGCCCATATCGTACGCCATACTATAGCGCGCCGTTTTTCATCATTTTTGAGGATTTAAAAAAAATGACGAAATGACAAAAACGATGGGTTATAGCCCATGTTTTTTGAAATTTTGAAAAAAAAAGTTAGCCTCGTTTCTCATCATTTTGGACCATGGGCTATAGCCCATATCGTACGGCATACTATAGCGCGCCGTTTTTCATCATTTTTGAGGATTTGAAAAAAATCACGAAATGACAAAAACGATGGGTTATAGCCCATGTTTTTTGAAATTTCAAAAAAAAAAAGTTAGCCTCGTTTCTCATCATTTTGGACCATGGGCTATAGCCCATATTGTACGGCATACTATAGCGCGCCGTTTTTCATCATTTTTGAGGATTTGAAAAAAATGACGAAATGACAAAAACGATGGGTTATAGCCCATGTTTTTTGAAATTTCCAAAAAAAAAGTTAGCCTCGTTTCTCATCATTTTGGACCATGGGCTATAGCCCATATCGTACGGCATACTATAGCGCGCCGTTTTTCATCATTTTTGAGGATTTGAAAAAAATGACGAAATGACAAAAACGATGGGTTATAGCCCATGTTTTTTGAAATTTCAAAAAAAAAAGTTAGCCTCGTTTCTCATCATTTTGGACCATGGGCTATAGCCCATATCGTACGGCATACTATAGCGCGCCGTTTTTCATCATTTTTGAGGATTTGAAAAAAATGACGAAATGACAAAAACTATGGGTTATAGCCCATGTTTTTTGAAATTTCCAAAAAAAAAGTTAGCCTCGTTTCTCATCATTTTGGACCATGGGCTATAGCCCATATCGTACGGCATACTATAGCGCGCCGTTTTTCATCATTTTTGAGGATTTGAAAAAAATGACGAAATGACAAAAACGATGGGTTAAAGCCCATGTTTTTTGAAATTTCAAAAAAAAAGAGTTAGCCTCGTTTCTCATCATTTTGGACCATGGGCTATAGCCCATATCGTACGGCATACTATAGAGCGCCGTTTTTCATCATTTTTGAGGATTTGAAAAAAATGACGAAATGACAAAAACGATGGGTTATAGCCCATGTTTTTTGAAATTTCCAAAAAAAAAGTTAGCCTCGTTTCTCATCATTTTGGACCATGGGCTATAGCCCATATCGTACGGCATACTATAGCACGCCGTTTTTCATCATTTTTGAGGATTTGAAAAAAATGACAAAATGACAAAAACGATGGGTTATAGCCCATGTTTTTTGAAATTTTGAAAAAGAAAGTTAGCCTCGTTTCTCATCATTTTGGACCATGGGCTATAGCCCATATCATACGGCATACTATAGCGCGCCGTTTTTTATAATTTTTGAGGATTTTTAAAAAATGACGAAATGACAAAAACGATGGGTTATAGCCCATGTTTTTTGAAATTTTGAAAAAAAAAGTTAGCCTCGTTTCTCATCATTTTGGACCATGGGCTATAGCCCATATCGTACGGCATACTATAGCGCGCCGTTTTTCATCATTTTTGAGGATTTTAAAAAAATGACGAAATGACAAAAACGATGGGTTATAGCCCATGTTTTTTTAAATTTTGGAAAAAAAAGTTAGCCTCGTTTCTCATCATTTTGGACCATGGGATATAGCCCATATCGTACGGCATACTATAGCGCGCCGTTTTTCATCATTTTTGAGGATTTAAAAAAAATGACGAAATGACAAAAACGATGGGTTATAGCCCATGTTTTTTGAAATTTTGAAAAAAAAAGTTAGCCTCGTTTCTCATCATTTTGGACCATGGGCTATAGCCCATATCGTACGCCATACTACAGCGCGCCGTTTTTCATCATTTTTGAGGATTTAAAAAAAATGACGAAATGACAAAAACGATGGGTTATAGCCCATGTTTTTCTAAATTTTGAAAAAAAAAGTTAGCCTCGTTTCTCATCATTTTGGACCATGGGCTATAGCCCATATCGTACGGCATACTATAGCGCACCGTTTTTCATCATTTTTGAGGATTTGAAAAAAATGACAAAATGACAAAAACGATGGGTTATAGCCCATGTTTTTTGAAATTTCAAAAAAAAAAGTTAGCCTCGTTTCTCATCATTTTGGACCATGGGCTATAGCCCATATCGTACGGCATACTATAGCGCGCCGTTTTTCATCATTTTTGAGGATTTGAAAAAAATTACGAAATGACAAAAACGATGGGTTATAGCCCATGTTTTTTGAAATTTCCAAAAAAAAAGTTAGCCTCGTTTCTCATCATTTTGGACCATGGGCTATAGCCCATATCGTACGGCATACTATAGCGCGCCGTTTTTCATCATTTTTGAGGATTTGAAAAAAATGACGAAATGACAAAAACGATGGGTTATAGCCCATGTTTTTTGAAATTTAAAAAAAAAAAGTTAGCCTCGTTTCTCATCATTTTGGACCATGGGCTATAGCCCATATCGTACGGCATACTATAGCGCGCCGTTTTTCATCATTTTTGAGGATTTGAAAAAAATGACGAAATGACAAAAACGATGGGTTATAGCCCATGTTTTTTGAAATTTCAAAAAAAAAAGTTAGCCTCGTTTCTCATCATTTTGGACCATGGGCTATAGCCCATATCGTACGGCGTACTATAGCGCGCCGTTTTTCATCATTTTTGAGGATTTGAAAAAAATGACGAAATGACAAAAACGATGGGTTATAGCCCATGTTTTTTGAAATTTTGAAAAAAAAAGTTAGCCTCGTTTCTCATCATTTTGGACCATGGGCTATAGCCCATATCGTACGGCATACTATAGCGCGCCGTTTTTCATCATTTTTGAGGATTTGAAAAAAATGACGAAATGACAAAAACGATGGGTTATAGCCCATGTTTTTTGAAATTTTAAAAAAAAAAGTTAGCCTCGTTTCTCATCATTTTGGACCATGGGCTATAGCACATATCGTACGCCATACTATAGCGCGCCGTTTTTCATCATTTTTGAGGATTTAAAAAAAATGACGAAATGACAAAAATGATGGGTTATAGCCCATGTTTTTTGAAATTTTGAAAAAAAAAGTTAGCCTCGTTTCTCATTATTTTGGACCATGGGCTATAGCCCATATCGTACGGCATACTATAGCGCGCCGTTTTTCATCATTTTTGAGGATTTGAAAAAAATGACGAAATGACAAAAACGATGGGTTATAGCCCATGTTTTTTGAAATTTTGAAAAAAAAAGTTAGCCTCGTTTCTCATCATTTTGGACCATGGGCTATAGCCCATATCGTACGGCATACTATAGCGCGCCGTTTTTCATCATTTTTGAGGATTTGAAAAAAATGACGAAATGACAAAAACGATGGGTTATAGCCCATGTTTTTTGAAATTTCCAAAAAAAAGAGTTAGCCTCGTTTCTCATCATTTTGGACCATGGGCTATAGCCCATATCGTACGGCGTACTATAGCGCGCCGTTTTTCATCATTTTTGAGGATTTGAAAAAAATGACGAAATGACAAAAACGATGGGTTATAGCCCATGTTTTTTGAAATTTTGAAAAAAAAAGTTAGCCTCGTTTCTCATCATTTTGGACCATGGGCTATAGCCCATATCGTACGGCATACTATAGCGCGCCGTTTTTCATCATTTTTGAGGATTTGAAAAAAATGACGAAATGACAAAAACGATGGGTTATAGCCCATGTTTTTTGAAATTTTGAAAAAAAAAGTTAGCCTCGTTTCTCATTATTTTGGACCATGGGCTATAGCCCATATCGTACGGCATACTATAGCGCGCCGTTTTTCATCATTTTTGAGGATTTGAAAAAAATGACGAAATGACAAAAACGATGGGTTATAGCCCATGTTTTTTGAAATTTTGAAAAAAAAAGTTAGCCTCGTTTCTCATCATTTTGGACCATGGGCTATAGCCCATATCGTACGGCATACTATAGCGCACCGTTTTTCATCATTTTTGAGGATTTGAAAAAAATGACAAAATGACAAAAACGATGGGTTATAGCCCATGTTTTTTGAAATTTTGAAAAAAAAAGTTAGCCTCGTTTCTCATCATTTTGGACCATGGGCTATAGCCCATATCGTACGGCATACTATAGCGCGCCGTTTTTCATCATTTTTGAGGATTTGAAAAAAATGACGAAATGACAAAAACGATGGGTTATAGCCCATGTTTTTTGAAATTTTGAAAAAAAAAGTTAGCCTCGTTTCTCATCATTTTGGACCATGGACTATAGCCCATATCGTACGGCATACTATAGCGCGCCGTTTTTCATCATTTTTGAGGATTTAAAAAAAATGACGAAATGACAAAAACTATGGGTTATAGCCCATGTTTTTTGAAATTTTGAAAAAAAAAGTTAGCCTCGTTTCTCATCATTTTGGACCATGGGCTATAGCCCATATCGTACGGCATACTATAGCGCGCCGTTTTTCATCATTTTTGAGGATTTTAAAAAAATGACGAAATGAAAAAAACGATGGGTTATAGCCCATGTTTTTTGAAATTTTGGAAAAAAAAGTTAGCCTCGTTTCTCATCATTTTGGACCATGGGATATAGCCCATATCGTACGGCATACTATAGGGCGCCGTTTTTCATCATTTTTGAGGATTAAAAAAAAATGACGAAATGACAAAAACGATGGGTTATAGCCCATGTTTTTTGAAATTTTGAAAAAAAAAGTTAGCCTCGTTTCTCATCATTTTGGACCATGGGCTATAGCACATATCGTACGCCATACTATAGCGCGCCGTTTTTCATCATTTTTGAGGATTTAAAAAAAATTACGAAATGACAAAAACGATGGGTTATAGCCCATGTTTTTTGAAATTTTGAAAAAAAAAGTTAGCCTCGTTTCTCATCATTTTGGACCATGGGCTATAGCCCATATCGTACGGCATACTATAGCGCACTGTTTTTCATCATTTTTGAGGATTTGAAAAAAATGACAAAATAACAAAAACGATGGGTTATAGCCCATGTTTTTTGAAATTTTGAAAAAAAAAGTTAGCCTCGTTTCTCATCATTTTGGACCATGGGCTATAGCCCATATCGTACGGCATACTATAGCGCGCCGTTTTTCATCATTTTTGAGGATTTGAAAAAAATGACGAAATGACAAAAACGATGGGTTATAGCCCATGTTTTTTGAAATTTTGAAAAAAAAAGTTAGCCTCGTTTCTCATCATTTTGGACCATGGGCTATAGCCCATATCGTACGGCATACTATAGCGCGCCGTTTTTCATCATTTTTGAGGATTTGAAAAAAATGACGAAATGACAAAAACGATGGGTTATAGCCCATGTTTTTTGAAATTTCCAAAAAAAAGAGTTAGCCTCGTTTCTCATCATTTTGGACCATGGGCTATAGCCCATATCGTACGGCATACTATAGCGCGCCGTTTTTCATCATTTTTGAGGATTTGAAAAAAATGACGAAATGACAAAAACGATGGGTTATAGCCCATGTTTTTTGAAATTTTGAAAAAAAAGTTAGCCTCGTTTCTCATCATTTTGGACCATGGGCTATAGCCCATATCGTACGGCATACTATAGCGCGCCGTTTTTCATCATTTTTGAGGATTTGAAAAAAATGACGAAATGACAAAAACGATGGGTTATAGCCCATGTTTTTTGAAATTTCTAAAAAAAAAGTTAGCCTCGTTTCTCATCATTTTGGACCATGGGCTATAGCCCATATCGTACGGCGTACTATAGCGCGCCGTTTTTCTACATTTTTGAGGATTTGAAAAAAATGACGAAATGACAAAAACGATGGGTTATATATAGCCCATGTTTTTTGAAATTTTGAAAAAAAAAGTTAGCCTCGTTTCTCATCATTTTGGACCATGGGCTATAGCCCATATCGTACGGCATACTATAGCGCGCCGTTTTTCATCATTTTTGAGGATTTGAAAAAAATGACGAAATGACAAAAACGATGGGTTATAGCCCATGTTTTTTGAAATTTTGAAAAAAAAAGTTAGCCTCGTTTCTCATTATTTTGGACCATGGGCTATAGCCCATATCGTACGGCATACTATAGCGCGCCGTTTTTCATCATTTTTGAGGATTTGAAAAAAATGACGAAATGACAAAAACGATGGGTTATAGCCCATGTTTTTTGAAATTTTGAAAAAAAAAGTTAGCCTCGTTTCTCATCATTTTGGACCATGGGCTATAGCCCATATCGTACGGCATACTATAGCGCGCCGTTTTTCATCATTTTTGAGGATTTGAAAAAAATTACGAAATGACAAAAACGATGGGTTATAGCCCATGTTTTTTGAAATTTAAAAAAAAAAGTTAGCCTCGTTTCTCATCATTTTGGACCATGGGCTATAGCCCATATCGTACGGCATACTATAGCGCGCCGTTTTTCATCATTTTTGAGGATTTGAAAAAAATGACGAAATGACAAAAACGATGGGTTATAGCCCATGTTTTTTGAAATTTCAAAAAAAAAAGTTAGCCTCGTTTCTCATCATTTTGGACCATGGGCTATAGCCCATATCGTACGGCGTACTATAGCGCGCCGTTTTTCATCATTTTTGAGGATTTGAAAAAAATGACGAAATGACAAAAACGATGGGTTATAGCCCATGTTTTTTGAAATTTTGAAAAAAAAAGTTAGCCTCGTTTCTCATCATTTTGGACCATGGGCTATAGCCCATATCGTACGGCATACTATAGCGCGCCGTTTTTCATCATTTTTGAGGATTTGAAAAAAATGACGAAATGACAAAAACGATGGGTTATAGCCCATGTTTTTTGAAATTTAAAAAAAAAAAGTTAGCCTCGTTTCTCATCATTTTGGACCATGGGCTATAGCCCATATCGTACGGCATACTATAGCGCGCCGTTTTTCATCATTTTTGAGGATTTGAAAAAAATGACGAAATGACAAAAACGATGGGTTATAGCCCATGTTTTTTGAAATTTCAAAAAAAAAAGTTAGCCTCGTTTCTCATCATTTTGGACCATGGGCTATAGCCCATATCGTACGGCGTACTATAGCGCGCCGTTTTTCATCATTTTTGAGGATTTGAAAAAAATGACGAAATGACAAAAACGATGGGTTATAGCCCATGTTTTTTGAAATTTTGAAAAAAAAAGTTAGCCTCGTTTCTCATCATTTTGGACCATGGGCTATAGCCCATATCGTACGGCATACTATAGCGCGCCGTTTTTCATCATTTTTGAGGATTTGAAAAAAATGACGAAATGACAAAAACGATGGGTTATAGCCCATGTTTTTTGAAATTTTGAAAAAAAAAGTTAGCCTCGTTTCTCATCATTTTGGACCATGGACTATAGCCCATATCGTACGGCATACTATAGCGCGCCGTTTTTCATCATTTTTGAGGATTTGAAAAAAAGTGACGAAATGACAAAAACGATGGGTTATAGCCCATGTTTTTTGAAATTTTGAAAAAAAAAGTTAGCCTCGTTTCTCATCATTTTGGACCATGGGCTATAGCCCATATCGTACGGCATACTATAGCGCGCCGTTTTTCATCATTTTTGAGGATTTAAAAAAAATGACGAAATGACAAAAACGATGTGTTATAGCCCATGTTTTTTGAAATTTTGAAAAAAAAAGTTAGCCTCGTTTCTCATCATTTTGGACCATGGGCTATAGCCCATATCGTACGGCATACTATAGCGCGCCGTTTTTCATCATTTTTGAGGATTTGAAAAAAATGACGAAATGACAAAAACGATGGGTTATAGCCCATGTTTTTGAAATTTCAAAAAAAAAAGTTAGCCTCGTTTCTCATCATTTTGGACCATGGGCTATAGCCCATATCGTACGGCATACTATAGCGCGCCGTTTTTCATCATTTTTGAGGATTTGAAAAAAATGACGAAATGACAAAAACGATGGGTTATAGCCCATGTTTTTTGAAATTTTGAAAAAAAAAGTTAGCCTCGTTTCTCATCATTTTGGACCATGGGCTATAGCCCATATCGTACGGCATACTATAGCGCGCCGTTTTTCATCATTTTTGAGGATTTGAAAAAAATGACGAAATGACAAAAACGATGGGTTATAGCCCATGTTTTTTGAAATTTTGAAAAAAAAGTTAGCCTCGTTTCTCATCATTTTGGACCATGGGCTATAGCCCATATCGTACGGCATACTATAGCGCGCCGTTTTTCATCATTTTTGAGGATTTGAAAAAAATGACGAAATGACAAAAACGATGGGTTATAGCCCATGTTTTTTGAAATTTTGAAAAAAAAAGTTAGCCTCGTTTCTCATCATTTTGGACCATGGACTATAGCCCATATCGTACGGCGTACTATAGCGCGCCGTTTTTCATCATTTTTGAGGATTTGAAAAAAATGACGAAATGACAAAAACGATGGGTTATAGCCCATGTTTTTTGAAATTTTGAAAAAAAAAGTTAGCCTCGTTTCTCATCATTTTGGACCATGGGCTATAGCCCATATCGTACGGCATACTATAGCGCGCCGTTTTTCATCATTTTTGAGGATTTGAAAAAAATGACGAAATGACAAAAACGATGGGTTATAGCCCATGTTTTTTGAAATTTTGAAAAAAAAAGTTAGCCTCGTTTCTCATCATTTTGGACCATGGACTATAGCCCATATCGTACGGCATACTATAGCGCGCCGTTTTTCATCATTTTTGAGGATTTGAAAAAAAGTGACGAAATGACAAAAACGATGGGTTATAGCCCATGTTTTTTGAAATTTTGAAAAAAAAAGTTAGCCTCGTTTCTCATCATTTTGGACCATGGGCTATAGCCCATATCGTACGGCATACTATAGCGCGCCGTTTTTCATCATTTTTGAGGATTTAAAAAAAATGACGAAATGACAAAAACGATGTGTTATAGCCCATGTTTTTTGAAATTTTGAAAAAAAAAGTTAGCCTCGTTTCTCATCATTTTGGACCATGGGCTATAGCCCATATCGTACGGCATACTATAGCGCGCCGTTTTTCATCATTTTTGAGGATTTGAAAAAAATGACGAAATGACAAAAACGATGGGTTATAGCCCATGTTTTTGAAATTTCAAAAAAAAAAGTTAGCCTCGTTTCTCATCATTTTGGACCATGGGCTATAGCCCATATCGTACGGCATACTATAGCGCGCCGTTTTTCATCATTTTTGAGGATTTGAAAAAAATGACGAAATGACAAAAACGATGGGTTATAGCCCATGTTTTTTGAAATTTTGAAAAAAAAAGTTAGCCTCGTTTCTCATCATTTTGGACCATGGGCTATAGCCCATATCGTACGGCATACTATAGCGCGCCGTTTTTCATCATTTTTGAGGATTTGAAAAAAATGACGAAATGACAAAAACGATGGGTTATAGCCCATGTTTTTTGAAATTTTGAAAAAAAAGTTAGCCTCGTTTCTCATCATTTTGGACCATGGGCTATAGCCCATATCGTACGGCATACTATAGCGCGCCGTTTTTCATCATTTTTGAGGATTTGAAAAAAATGACGAAATGACAAAAACGATGGGTTATAGCCCATGTTTTTTGAAATTTTGGAAAAAAAAGTTAGCCTCGTTTCTCATCATTTTGGACCATGGGCTATAGCCCATATCGTACGGCATACTATAGCGCGCCGTTTTTCATCATTTTTGAGGATTTGAAAAAAATGACGAAATGACAAAAACGATGGGTTATAGCCCATGTTTTTTGAAATTTCAAAAAAAAAAGTTAGCCTCGTTTCTCATCATTTTGGACCATGGGCTATAGCCCATATCGTACGGCGTACTATAGCGCGCCGTTTTTCATCATTTTTGAGGATTTGAAAAAAATGACAAAATGACAAAAACGATGGGTTATAGCCCATGTTTTTTGAAATTTTGGAAAAAAAAGTTAGCCTCGTTTCTCATCATTTTGGACCATGGGCTATAGCCCATATCGTACGGCATACTATAGCGCGCCGTTTTTCATCATTTTTGAGGATTTGAAAAAAATGACGAAATGACAAAAACGATGGGTTATAGCCCATGTTTTTAGAAATTTCAAAAAAAAAAGTTAGCCTCGTTTCTCATCATTTTGGACCATGGGCTATAGCCCATATCGTACGGCGTACTATAGTGCGCCGTTTTTCATCATTTTTGAGGATTTGAAAAAAATGACAAAATGACAAAAACGATGGGTTATAGCCCATGTTTTTTGAAATTTTGGAAAAAAAAGTTAGCCTCGTTTCTCATCATTTTGGACCATGGGCTATAGCCCATATCGTACGGCATACTATAGCGCGCCGTTTTTCATCATTTTTGAGGATTTGAAAAAAATTACGAAATGACAAAAACGATGGGTTATAGCCCATGTTTTTTGAAATTTTGAAATAAAAAGTTAGCCTTGTTTCTCATCATTTTGGACCATGGGCTATAGCCCATATCGTACGGCATACTATAGCGCGCCGTTTTTCATCATTTTTGAGGATTTGAAAAAAATGACGAAATGACAAAAACGATGGGTTATAGCCCATGTTTTTTGAAATTTTGAAAAAAAAAGTTAGCCTCGTTTCTCATCATTTTGGACCATGGACTATAGCCCATATCGTACGGCATACTATAGCGCGCCGTTTTTCATCATTTTTGAGGATTTGAAAAAAAGTGACGAAATGACAAAAACGATGGGTTATAGCCCATGTTTTTTGAAATTTTGAAAAAAAAAGTTAGCCTCGTTTCTCATCATTTTGGACCATGGGCTATAGCCCATATCGTACGGCATACTATAGCGCGCCGTTTTTCATCATTTTTGAGGATTTAAAAAAAATGACGAAATGACAAAAACGATGTGTTATAGCCCATGTTTTTTGAAATTTTGAAAAAAAAAGTTAGCCTCGTTTCTCATCATTTTGGACCATGGGCTATAGCCCATATCGTACGGCATACTATAGCGCGCCGTTTTTCATCATTTTTGAGGATTTGAAAAAAATGACGAAATGACAAAAACGATGGGTTATAGCCCATGTTTTTTGAAATTTAAAAAAAAAAAGTTAGCCTCGTTTCTCATCATTTTGGACCATGGGCTATAGCCCATATCGTACGGCGTACTATAGCGCGCCGTTTTTCATCATTTTTGAGGATTTGAAAAAAATGACAAAATGACAAAAACGATGGGTTATAGCCCATGTTTTTTGAAATTTTGGAAAAAAAAGTTAGCCTCGTTTCTCATCATTTTGGACCATGGGCTATAGCCCATATCGTACGGCATACTATAGCGCGCCGTTTTTCATCATTTTTGAGGATTTGAAAAAAATGACGAAATGACAAAAACGATGGGTTATAGCCCATGTTTTTAGAAATTTCAAAAAAAAAAGTTAGCCTCGTTTCTCATCATTTTGGACCATGGGCTATAGCCCATATCGTACGGCGTACTATAGTGCGCCGTTTTTCATCATTTTTGAGGATTTGAAAAAAATGACAAAATGACAAAAACGATGGGTTATAGCCCATGTTTTTTGAAATTTTGAAAAAAAAAGTTAGCCTCGTTTCTCATCATTTTGGACCATGGGCTATAGCCCATATCGTACGGCATACTATAGCGCGCCGTTTTTCATCATTTTTGAGGATTTGAAAAAAATTACGAAATGACAAAAACGATGGGTTATAGCCCATGTTTTTTGAAATTTTGAAATAAAAAGTTAGCCTTGTTTCTCATCATTTTGGACCATGGGCTATAGCCCATATCGTACGGCATACTATAGCGCGCCGTTTTTCATCATTTTTGAGGATTTGAAAAAAATGACGAAATGACAAAAACGATGGGTTATAGCCCATGTTTTTTGAAATTTTGAAAAAAAAAAGTTAGCCTCGTTTCTCATCATTTTGGACCATGGACTATAGCCCATATCGTACGGCATACTATAGCGCGCCGTTTTTCATCATTTTTGAGGATTTGAAAAAAAGTGACGAAATGACAAAAACGATGGGTTATAGCCCATGTTTTTTGAAATTTTGGAAAAAAAAGTTAGCCTCGTTTCTCATCATTTTGGACCATGGGCTATAGCCCATATCGTACGGCATACTATAGCGCGCCGTTTTTCATCATTTTTGAGGATTTGAAAAAAATGACGAAATGACAAAAACGATGGGTTATAGCCCATGTTTTTGAAATTTCAAAAAAAAAAGTTAGCCTCGTTTCTCATCATTTTGGACCATGGGCTATAGCCCATATCGTACGGCATACTATAGCGCGCCGTTTTTCATCATTTTTGAGGATTTGAAAAAAATGACGAAATGACAAAAACGATGGGTTATAGCCCATGTTTTTTGAAATTTTGAAAAAAAAAGTTAGCCTCGTTTCTCATCATTTTGGACCATGGGCTATAGCCCATATCGTACGGCATACTATAGCGCGCCGTTTTTCATCATTTTTGAGGATTTGAAAAAAATGACGAAATGACAAAAACGATGGGTTATAGCCCATGTTTTTTGAAATTTTGAAAAAAAAGTTAGCCTCGTTTCTCATCATTTTGGACCATGGGCTATAGCCCATATCGTACGGCATACTATAGCGCGCCGTTTTTCATCATTTTTGAGGATTTGAAAAAAATGACGAAATGACAAAAACGATGGGTTATAGCCCATGTTTTTTGAAATTTTGGAAAAAAAAGTTAGCCTCGTTTCTCATCATTTTGGACCATGGGCTATAGCCCATATCGTACGGCATACTATAGCGCGCCGTTTTTCATCATTTTTGAGGATTTGAAAAAAATGACGAAATGACAAAAACGATGGGTTATAGCCCATGTTTTTTGAAATTTCAAAAAAAAAAGTTAGCCTCGTTTCTCATCATTTTGGACCATGGGCTATAGCCCATATCGTACGGCGTACTATAGCGCGCCGTTTTTCATCATTTTTGAGGATTTGAAAAAAATGACAAAATGACAAAAACGATGGGTTATAGCCCATGTTTTTTGAAATTTTGGAAAAAAAAGTTAGCCTCGTTTCTCATCATTTTGGACCATGGGCTATAGCCCATATCGTACGGCATACTATAGCGCGCCGTTTTTCATCATTTTTGAGGATTTGAAAAAAATGACGAAATGACAAAAACGATGGGTTATAGCCCATGTTTTTAGAAATTTCAAAAAAAAAAGTTAGCCTCGTTTCTCATCATTTTGGACCATGGGCTATAGCCCATATCGTACGGCGTACTATAGTGCGCCGTTTTTCATCATTTTTGAGGATTTGAAAAAAATGACAAAATGACAAAAACGATGGGTTATAGCCCATGTTTTTTGAAATTTTGGAAAAAAAAGTTAGCCTCGTTTCTCATCATTTTGGACCATGGGCTATAGCCCATATCGTACGGCATACTATAGCGCGCCGTTTTTCATCATTTTTGAGGATTTGAAAAAAATTACGAAATGACAAAAACGATGGGTTATAGCCCATGTTTTTTGAAATTTTGAAATAAAAAGTTAGCCTTGTTTCTCATCATTTTGGACCATGGGCTATAGCCCATATCGTACGGCATACTATAGCGCGCCGTTTTTCATCATTTTTGAGGATTTGAAAAAAATGACGAAATGACAAAAACGATGGGTTATAGCCCATGTTTTTTGAAATTTTGAAAAAAAAAGTTAGCCTCGTTTCTCATCATTTTGGACCATGGACTATAGCCCATATCGTACGGCATACTATAGCGCGCCGTTTTTCATCATTTTTGAGGATTTGAAAAAAAGTGACGAAATGACAAAAACGATGGGTTATAGCCCATGTTTTTTGAAATTTTGAAAAAAAAAGTTAGCCTCGTTTCTCATCATTTTGGACCATGGGCTATAGCCCATATCGTACGGCATACTATAGCGCGCCGTTTTTCATCATTTTTGAGGATTTAAAAAAAATGACGAAATGACAAAAACGATGTGTTATAGCCCATGTTTTTTGAAATTTTGAAAAAAAAAGTTAGCCTCGTTTCTCATCATTTTGGACCATGGGCTATAGCCCATATCGTACGGCATACTATAGCGCGCCGTTTTTCATCATTTTTGAGGATTTGAAAAAAATGACGAAATGACAAAAACGATGGGTTATAGCCCATGTTTTTTGAAATTTAAAAAAAAAAGTTAGCCTCGTTTCTCATCATTTTGGACCATGGGCTATAGCCCATATCGTACGGCGTACTATAGCGCGCCGTTTTTCATCATTTTTGAGGATTTGAAAAAAATGACAAAATGACAAAAACGATGGGTTATAGCCCATGTTTTTTGAAATTTTGGAAAAAAAAGTTAGCCTCGTTTCTCATCATTTTGGACCATGGGCTATAGCCCATATCGTACGGCATACTATAGCGCGCCGTTTTTCATCATTTTTGAGGATTTGAAAAAAATGACGAAATGACAAAAACGATGGGTTATAGCCCATGTTTTTAGAAATTTCAAAAAAAAAAGTTAGCCTCGTTTCTCATCATTTTGGACCATGGGCTATAGCCCATATCGTACGGCGTACTATAGTGCGCCGTTTTTCATCATTTTTGAGGATTTGAAAAAAATGACAAAATGACAAAAACGATGGGTTATAGCCCATGTTTTTTGAAATTTTGAAAAAAAAAGTTAGCCTCGTTTCTCATCATTTTGGACCATGGGCTATAGCCCATATCGTACGGCATACTATAGCGCGCCGTTTTTCATCATTTTTGAGGATTTGAAAAAAATTACGAAATGACAAAAACGATGGGTTATAGCCCATGTTTTTTGAAATTTTGAAATAAAAAGTTAGCCTTGTTTCTCATCATTTTGGACCATGGGCTATAGCCCATATCGTACGGCATACTATAGCGCGCCGTTTTTCATCATTTTTGAGGATTTGAAAAAAATGACGAAATGACAAAAACGATGGGTTATAGCCCATGTTTTTTGAAATTTTGAAAAAAAAAAGTTAGCCTCGTTTCTCATCATTTTGGACCATGGACTATAGCCCATATCGTACGGCATACTATAGCGCGCCGTTTTTCATCATTTTTGAGGATTTGAAAAAAAGTGACGAAATGACAAAAACGATGGGTTATAGCCCATGTTTTTTGAAATTTTGGAAAAAAAAGTTAGCCTCGTTTCTCATCATTTTGGACCATGGGCTATAGCCCATATCGTACGGCATACTATAGCGCGCCGTTTTTCATCATTTTTGAGGATTTGAAAAAAATGACGAAATGACAAAAACGATGGGTTATAGCCCATGTTTTTTGAAATTTCAAAAAAAAAAGTTAGCCTCGTTTCTCATCATTTTGGACCATGGGCTATAGCCCATATCGTACGGCGTACTATAGCGCGCCGTTTTTCATCATTTTTGAGGATTTGAAAAAAATGACGAAATGACAAAAACGATGGGTTATAGCCCATGTTTTTAGAAATTTCAAAAAAAAAAGTTAGCCTCGTTTCTCATCATTTTGGACCATGGGCTATAGCCCATATCGTACGGCGTACTATAGTGCGCCGTTTTTCATCATTTTTGAGGATTTGAAAAAAATGACAAAATGACAAAAACGATGGGTTATAGCCCATGTTTTTTGAAATTTTGGAAAAAAAAGTTAGCCTCGTTTCTCATCATTTTGGACCATGGGCTATAGCCCATATCGTACGGCATACTATAGCGCGCCGTTTTTCATCATTTTTGAGGATTTGAAAAAAATTACGAAATGACAAAAACGATGGGTTATAGCCCATGTTTTTTGAAATTTTGAAATAAAAAGTTAGCCTTGTTTCTCATCATTTTGGACCATGGGCTATAGCCCATATCGTACGGCATACTATAGCGCGCCGTTTTTCATCATTTTTGAGGATTTTTAAAAAATGACGAAATGACAAAAACGATGGGTTATAGCCCATGTTTTTTGAAATTTTGAAAAAAAAAGTTAGCCTCGTTTCTCATCATTTTGGACCATGGGCTATAGCCCATATCGTACGGCATACTATAGCGCGCCGTTTTTCATCATTTTTGAGGATTTGAAAAAAATGACGAAATGACAAAAACGATGGGTTATAGCCCATGTTTTTTGAAATTTTGAAAAAAAAAGTTAGCCTCGTTTCTCATTATTTTGGACCATGGGCTATAGCCCATATCGTACGGCATACTATAGCGCGCCGTTTTTCATCATTTTTGAGGATTTGAAAAAAATGACGAAATGACAAAAACGATGGGTTATAGCCCATGTTTTTTGAAATTTTGAAAAAAAAGTTAGCCTCGTTTCTCATCATTTTGGACCATGGGCTATAGCCCATATCGTACGGCATACTATAGCGCGCCGTTTTTCATCATTTTTGAGGATTTGAAAAAAATGACGAAATGACAAAAACGATGGGTTATAGCCCATGTTTTTTGAAATTTTGGAAAAAAAAGTTAGCCTCGTTTCTCATCATTTTGGACCATGGGCTATAGCCCATATCGTACGGCATACTATAGCGCGCCGTTTTTCATCATTTTTGAGGATTTGAAAAAAATGACGAAATGACAAAAACGATGGGTTATAGCCCATGTTTTTTGAAATTTCAAAAAAAAAAGTTAGCCTCGTTTCTCATCATTTTGGACCATGGGCTATAGCCCATATCGTACGGCGTACTATAGCGCGCCGTTTTTCATCATTTTTGAGGATTTGAAAAAAATGACAAAATGACAAAAACGATGGGTTATAGCCCATGTTTTTTGAAATTTTGGAAAAAAAAGTTAGCCTCGTTTCTCATCATTTTGGACCATGGGCTATAGCCCATATCGTACGGCATACTATAGCGCGCCGTTTTTCATCATTTTTGAGGATTTGAAAAAAATGACGAAATGACAAAAACGATGGGTTATAGCCCATGTTTTTAGAAATTTCAAAAAAAAAAGTTAGCCTCGTTTCTCATCATTTTGGACCATGGGCTATAGCCCATATCGTACGGCGTACTATAGTGCGCCGTTTTTCATCATTTTTGAGGATTTGAAAAAAATGACAAAATGACAAAAACGATGGGTTATAGCCCATGTTTTTTGAAATTTTGGAAAAAAAAGTTAGCCTCGTTTCTCATCATTTTGGACCATGGGCTATAGCCCATATCGTACGGCATACTATAGCGCGCCGTTTTTCATCATTTTTGAGGATTTGAAAAAAATTACGAAATGACAAAAACGATGGGTTATAGCCCATGTTTTTTGAAATTTTGAAATAAAAAGTTAGCCTTGTTTCTCATCATTTTGGACCATGGGCTATAGCCCATATCGTACGGCATACTATAGCGCGCCGTTTTTCATCATTTTTGAGGATTTGAAAAAAATGACGAAATGACAAAAACGATGGGTTATAGCCCATGTTTTTTGAAATTTTGAAAAAAAAAGTTAGCCTCGTTTCTCATCATTTTGGACCATGGACTATAGCCCATATCGTACGGCATACTATAGCGCGCCGTTTTTCATCATTTTTGAGGATTTGAAAAAAAGTGACGAAATGACAAAAACGATGGGTTATAGCCCATGTTTTTTGAAATTTTGAAAAAAAAAGTTAGCCTCGTTTCTCATCATTTTGGACCATGGGCTATAGCCCATATCGTACGGCATACTATAGCGCGCCGTTTTTCATCATTTTTGAGGATTTAAAAAAAATGACGAAATGACAAAAACGATGTGTTATAGCCCATGTTTTTTGAAATTTTGAAAAAAAAAGTTAGCCTCGTTTCTCATCATTTTGGACCATGGGCTATAGCCCATATCGTACGGCATACTATAGCGCGCCGTTTTTCATCATTTTTGAGGATTTGAAAAAAATGACGAAATGACAAAAACGATGGGTTATAGCCCATGTTTTTTGAAATTTAAAAAAAAAAAGTTAGCCTCGTTTCTCATCATTTTGGACCATGGGCTATAGCCCATATCGTACGGCGTACTATAGCGCGCCGTTTTTCATCATTTTTGAGGATTTGAAAAAAATGACAAAATGACAAAAACGATGGGTTATAGCCCATGTTTTTTGAAATTTTGGAAAAAAAAGTTAGCCTCGTTTCTCATCATTTTGGACCATGGGCTATAGCCCATATCGTACGGCATACTATAGCGCGCCGTTTTTCATCATTTTTGAGGATTTGAAAAAAATGACGAAATGACAAAAACGATGGGTTATAGCCCATGTTTTTAGAAATTTCAAAAAAAAAAGTTAGCCTCGTTTCTCATCATTTTGGACCATGGGCTATAGCCCATATCGTACGGCGTACTATAGTGCGCCGTTTTTCATCATTTTTGAGGATTTGAAAAAAATGACAAAATGACAAAAACGATGGGTTATAGCCCATGTTTTTTGAAATTTTGAAAAAAAAAGTTAGCCTCGTTTCTCATCATTTTGGACCATGGGCTATAGCCCATATCGTACGGCATACTATAGCGCGCCGTTTTTCATCATTTTTGAGGATTTGAAAAAAATTACGAAATGACAAAAACGATGGGTTATAGCCCATGTTTTTTGAAATTTTGAAATAAAAAGTTAGCCTTGTTTCTCATCATTTTGGACCATGGGCTATAGCCCATATCGTACGGCATACTATAGCGCGCCGTTTTTCATCATTTTTGAGGATTTGAAAAAAATGACGAAATGACAAAAACGATGGGTTATAGCCCATGTTTTTTGAAATTTTGAAAAAAAAAAGTTAGCCTCGTTTCTCATCATTTTGGACCATGGACTATAGCCCATATCGTACGGCATACTATAGCGCGCCGTTTTTCATCATTTTTGAGGATTTGAAAAAAAGTGACGAAATGACAAAAACGATGGGTTATAGCCCATGTTTTTTGAAATTTTGGAAAAAAAAGTTAGCCTCGTTTCTCATCATTTTGGACCATGGGCTATAGCCCATATCGTACGGCATACTATAGCGCGCCGTTTTTCATCATTTTTGAGGATTTGAAAAAAATGACGAAATGACAAAAACGATGGGTTATAGCCCATGTTTTTTGAAATTTCAAAAAAAAAAGTTAGCCTCGTTTCTCATCATTTTGGACCATGGGCTATAGCCCATATCGTACGGCGTACTATAGCGCGCCGTTTTTCATCATTTTTGAGGATTTGAAAAAAATGACGAAATGACAAAAACGATGGGTTATAGCCCATGTTTTTAGAAATTTCAAAAAAAAAAGTTAGCCTCGTTTCTCATCATTTTGGACCATGGGCTATAGCCCATATCGTACGGCGTACTATAGTGCGCCGTTTTTCATCATTTTTGAGGATTTGAAAAAAATGACAAAATGACAAAAACGATGGGTTATAGCCCATGTTTTTTGAAATTTTGGAAAAAAAAGTTAGCCTCGTTTCTCATCATTTTGGACCATGGGCTATAGCCCATATCGTACGGCATACTATAGCGCGCCGTTTTTCATCATTTTTGAGGATTTGAAAAAAATTACGAAATGACAAAAACGATGGGTTATAGCCCATGTTTTTTGAAATTTTGAAATAAAAAGTTAGCCTTGTTTCTCATCATTTTGGACCATGGGCTATAGCCCATATCGTACGGCATACTATAGCGCGCCGTTTTTCATCATTTTTGAGGATTTTTAAAAAATGACGAAATGACAAAAACGATGGGTTATAGCCCATGTTTTTTGAAATTTTGAAAAAAAAAGTTAGCCTCGTTTCTCATCATTTTGGACCATGGGCTATAGCCCATATCGTACGGCATACTATAGCGCGCCGTTTTTCATCATTTTTGAGGATTTGAAAAAAATGACGAAATGACAAAAACGATGGGTTATAGCCCATGTTTTTTGAAATTTTGAAAAAAAAAGTTAGCCTCGTTTCTCATTATTTTGGACCATGGGCTATAGCCCATATCGTACGGCATACTATAGCGCGCCGTTTTTCATCATTTTTGAGGATTTGAAAAAAATGACGAAATGACAAAAACGATGGGTTATAGCCCATGTTTTTTGAAATTTTGAAAAAAAAAGTTAGCCTCGTTTCTCATCATTTTGGACCATGGGCTATAGCCCATATCGTACGGCATACTATAGCGCACCGTTTTTCATCATTTTTGAGGATTTGAAAAAAATGACAAAATGACAAAAACGATGGGTTATAGCCCATGTTTTTTGAAATTTTGAAAAAAAAAGTTAGCCTCGTTTCTCATCATTTTGGACCATGGGCTATAGCCCATATCGTACGGCATACTATAGCGCGCCGTTTTTCATCATTTTTGAGGATTTGAAAAAAATTACGAAATGACAAAAACGATGGGTTATAGCCCATGTTTTTTGAAATTTCCAAAAAAAAAGTTAGCCTCGTTTCTCATCATTTTGGACCATGGGCTATAGCCCATATCGTACGGCATACTATAGCGCGCCGTTTTTCATCATTTTTGAGGATTTGAAAAAAATGACGAAATGACAAAAACGATGGGTTATAGCCCATGTTTTTTGAAATTTTGAAAAAAAAAGTTAGCCTCGTTTCTCATTATTTTGGACCATGGGCTATAGCCCATATCGTACGGCATACTATAGCGCGCCGTTTTTCATCATTTTTGAGGATTTGAAAAAAATGACGAAATGACAAAAACGATGGGTTATAGCCCATGTTTTTTGAAATTTTGAAAAAAAAAGTTAGCCTCGTTTCTCATCATTTTGGACCATGGGCTATAGCCCATATCGTACGGCATACTATAGCGCACCGTTTTTCATCATTTTTGAGGATTTGAAAAAAATGACAAAATGACAAAAACGATGGGTTATAGCCCATGTTTTTTGAAATTTTGAAAAAAAAAGTTAGCCTCGTTTCTCATCATTTTGGACCATGGGCTATAGCCCATATCGTACGGCATACTATAGCGCGCCGTTTTTCATCATTTTTGAGGATTTGAAAAAAATTACGAAATGACAAAAACGATGGGTTATAGCCCATGTTTTTTGAAATTTAAAAAAAAAAAGTTAGCCTCGTTTCTCATCATTTTGGACCATGGGCTATAGCCCATATCGTACGGCATACTATAGCGCGCCGTTTTTCATCATTTTTGAGGATTTGAAAAAAATGACGAAATGACAAAAACGATGGGTTATAGCCCATGTTTTTTGAAATTAAAAAAAAAAAAATTAGCCTCGTTTCTCATCATTTTGGACCATGGGCTATAGCCCATATCGTACGGCGTACTATAGCGCGCCGTTTTTCATCATTTTTGAGGATTTGAAAAAAATGACGAAATGACAAAAACGATGGGTTATAGCCCATGTTTTTTGAAATTTTGAAAAAAAAAGTTAGCCTCGTTTCTCATCATTTTGGACTATGGGCTATAGCCCATATCGTACGGCATACTATAGCGCGCCGTTTTTCATCATTTTTGAGGATTTGAAAAAAATGACGAAATGACAAAAACGATGGGTTATAGCCCATGTTTTTTGAAATTTTGAAAAAAAAAGTTAGCCTCGTTTCTCATCATTTTGGACCATGGACTATAGCCCATATCGTACGGCATACTATAGCGCGCCGTTTTTCATCATTTTTGAGGATTTGAAAAAAAGTGACGAAATGACAAAAACGATGGGTTATAGCCCATGTTTTTTGAAATTTTGAAAAAAAAAAATAGCCTCGTTTCTCATCATTTTGGACCATGGGCTATAGCCCATATCGTACGGCATACTATAGCGCGCCGTTTTTCATCATTTTTGAGGATTTAAAAAAAATGACGAAATGACAAAAACGATGTGTTATAGCCCATGTTTTTTGAAATTTTGAAAAAAAAAGTTAGCCTCGTTTCTCATCATTTTGGACCATGGGCTATAGCCCATATCGTACGGCATACTATAGCGCGCCGTTTTTCATCATTTTTGAGGATTTGAAAAAAATGACGAAATGACAAAAACGATGGGTTATAGCCCATGTTTTTTGAAATTTCCAAAAAAAAAGTTAGCCTCGTTTCTCATCATTTTGGACCATGGGCTATAGCCCATATCGTACGGCGTACTATAGCGCGCCGTTTTTCATCATTTTTGAGGATTTGAAAAAAATGACAAAATGACAAAAACGATGGGTTATAGCCCATGTTTTTTGAAATTTTGGAAAAAAAAGTTAGCCTCGTTTCTCATCATTTTGGACCATGGGCTATAGCCCATATCGTACGGCATACTATAGCGCGCCGTTTTTCATCATTTTTGAGGATTTGAAAAAAATGACGAAATGACAAAAACGATGGGTTATAGCCCATGTTTTTTGAAATTTTGAAAAAAAAAGTTAGCCTTGTTTCTCATCATTTTGGACCATGGGCTATAGCCCATATCGTACGGCATACTATAGCGCGCCGTTTTTCATCATTTTTGAGGATTTTTAAAAAATGACGAAATGACAAAAACGATGGGTTATAGCCCATGTTTTTTGAAATTTTGAAAAAAAAAGTTAGCCTCGTTTCTCATCATTTTGGACCATGGGCTATAGCCCATATCGTACGGCATACTATAGCGTGCCGTTTTTCATCATTTTTGAGGATTTTTAAAAAAATGACGAAATGACAAAAACGATGGGTTATAGCCCATGTTTTTTGAAATTTTGAAAAAAAAAGTTAGCCTCGTTTCTCATCATTTTGGACCATGGGCTATAGCCCATATCGTACGGCATACTATAGCGCGCCGTTTTTCATCATTTTTGAGGATTTGAAAAAAATGACGAAATGACAAAAACGATGGGTTATAGCCCATGTTTTTGAAATTTAAAAAAAAAAAGTTAGCCTCGTTTCTCATCATTTTGGACCATGGGCTATAGCCCATATCGTACGGCATACTATAGCGCGCCGTTTTTCATCATTTTTGAGGATTTGAAAAAAATGACGAAATGACAAAAACGATGGGTTATAGCCCATGTTTTTTGAAATTTTGAAAAAAAAAAGTTAGCCTCGTTTCTCATCATTTTGGACCATGGGCTATAGCCCATATCGTACGGCATACTATAGCGCGCCGTTTTTCATCATTTTTGAGGATTTGAAAAAAATGACGAAATGACAAAAACGATGGGTTATAGCCCATGTTTTTTGAAATTTTGAAAAAAAAAGTTAGCCTCGTTTCTCATCATTTTGGACCATGGGCTATAGCCCATATCGTACGGCATACTATAGCGCGCCGTTTTTCATCATTTTTGAGGATTTGAAAAAAATGACGAAATGACAAAAACGATGGGTTATAGCCCATGTTTTTTGAAATTTTGGAAAAAAAAGTTAGCCTCGTTTCTCATCATTTTGGACCATGGGCTATAGCCCATATCGTACGGCATACTATAGCGCGCCGTTTTTCATCATTTTTGAGGATTTAAAAAAATGACGAAATGACAAAAACGATGGGTTATAGCCCATGTTTTTTGAAATTTCAAAAAAAAAAGTTAGCCTCGTTTCTCATCATTTTGGACCATGGGCTATAGCCCATATCGTACGGCGTACTATAGCGCGCCGTTTTTCATCATTTTTGAGGATTTGAAAAAAATGACAAAATGACAAAAACGATGGGTTATAGCCCATGTTTTTTGAAATTTTGGAAAAAAAAGTTAGCCTCGTTTCTCATCATTTTGGACCATGGGCTATAGCCCATATCGTACGGCATACTATAGCGCGCCGTTTTTCATCATTTTTGAGGATTTGAAAAAAATGACGAAATGACAAAAACGATGGGTTATAGCCCATGTTTTTTGAAATTTCAAAAAAAAAAGTTAGCCTCGTTTCTCATCATTTTGGACCATGGGCTATAGCCCATATCGTACGGCCTACTATAGTGCGCCGTTTTTCATCATTTTTGAGGATTTGAAAAAAATGACAAAATGACAAAAACGATGGGTTATAGCCCATGTTTTTTGAAATTTTGGAAAAAAAAGTTAGCCTCGTTTCTCATCATTTTGGACCATGGGCTATAGCCCATATCGTACGGCATACTATAGCGCGCCGTTTTTCATCATTTTTGAGGATTTGAAAAAAATGACGAAATGACAAAAACGATGGGTTATAGCCCATGTTTTTTGAAATTTTGAAAAAAAAAGTTAGCCTTGTTTCTCATCATTTTGGACCATGGGCTATAGCCCATATCGTACGGCATACTATAGCGCGCCGTTTTTCATCATTTTTGAGGAATTGAAAAAAATGACGAAATGACAAAAACGATGGGTTATAGCCCATGTTTTTTGAAATTTTGGAAAAAAAAGTTAGCCTCGTTTCTCATCATTTTGGACCATGGGCTATAGCCCATATCGTACGGCATACTATAGCGCGCCGTTTTTCATCATTTTTGAGGATTTTTAAAAAAATGACGAAATGACAAAAACGATGGGTTATAGCCCATGTTTTTTGAAATTTTGAAAAAAAAAGTTAGCCTCGTTTCTCATCATTTTGGACCATGGGCTATAGCCCATATCGTACGGCATACTATAGCGCGCCGTTTTTCATCATTTTTGAGGATTTGAAAAAAATGACGAAATGACAAAAACGATGGGTTATAGCCCATGTTTTTTAAATTTCAAAAAAAAAAAGTTAGCCTCGTTTCTCATCATTTTGGACCATGGGCTATAGCCCATATCGTACGGCATACTATAGCGCGCCGTTTTTCATCATTTTTGAGGATTTGAAAAAAATGACGAAATGACAAAAACGATGGGTTATAGCCCATGTTTTTTGAAATTTTGAAAAAAAAAGTTAGCCTCGTTTCTCATCATTTTGGACCATGGGCTATAGCCCATATCGTACGGCATACTATAGCGCGCCGTTTTTCATCATTTTTGAGGATTTGAAAAAAATGACGAAATGACAAAAACGATGGGTTATAGCCCATGTTTTTTGAAATTTTGGAAAAAAAAGTTAGCCTCGTTTCTCATCATTTTGGACCATGGGCTATAGCCCATATCGTACGGCATACTATAGCGCGCCGTTTTTCATCATTTTTGAGGATTTGAAAAAAATGACGAAATGACAAAAACGATGGGTTATAGCCCATGTTTTTTTAAATTTCAAAAAAAAGAGTTAGCCTCGTTTCTCATCATTTTGGACCATGGGCTATAGCCCATATCGTACGGCGTACTATAGCGCGCCGTTTTTCATCATTTTTGAGGATTTGAAAAAAATGACAAAATGACAAAAACGATGGGTTATAGCCCATGTTTTTTGAAATTTTGGAAAAAAAAGTTAGCCTCGTTTCTCATCATTTTGGACCATGGGCTATAGCCCATATCGTACGGCATACTATAGCGCGCTGTTTTTCATCATTTTTGAGGATTTGAAAAAAATGACGAAATGACAAAAACGATGGGTTATAGCCCATGTTTTTTGAAATTTTGAAAAAAAAAGTTAGCCTTGTTTCTCATCATTTTGGACCATGGGCTATAGCCCATATCGTACGGCATACTATAGCGCGCCGTTTTTCATCATTTTTGAGGATTTTTTAAAAATGACGAAATGACAAAAACGATGGGTTATAGCCCATGTTTTTTGAAATTTTGAAAAAAAAAGTTAGCCTCGTTTCTCATCATTTTGGACCATGGGCTATAGCCCATATCGTACAGCATACTATAGCGCGCCGTTTTTCATCATTTTTGAGGATTTTTAAAAAAATGACGAAATGACAAAAACGATGGGTTATAGCCCATGTTTTTTGAAATTTTGAAAAAAAAAGTTAGCCTCGTTTCTCATCATTTTGGACCATGGGCTATAGCCCATATCGTACGGCATACTATAGCGCGCCGTTTTTCATCATTTTTGAGGATTTGAAAAAAATGACGAAATGACAAAAACGATGGGTTATAGCCCATGTTTTTGAAATTTCAAAAAAAAAAGTTAGCCTCGGTTCTCATCATTTTGGACCATGGGCTATAGCCCATATCGTACGGCATACTATAGCGCGCCGTTTTTCATCATTTTTGAGGATTTGAAAAAAATGACGAAATGACAAAAACGATGGGTTATAGCCCATGTTTTTTGAAATTTTGAAAAAAAAAGTTAGCCTCGTTTCTCATCATTTTGGACCATGGGCTATAGCCCATATCGTACGGCATACTATAGCGCGCCGTTTTTCATCATTTTTGAGGATTAAAAAAAAATGACGAAATGACAAAAACGATGGGTTATAGCCCATTTTTTTTGAAATTTTGAAAAAAAAAGTTAGCCTCGTTTCTCATCATTTTGGACCATGGGCTATAGCCCATATCGTACGGCATACTATAGCGCGCCGTTTTTCATCATTTTTGAGGATTTGAAAAAAATGACGAAATGACAAAAACGATGGGTTATAGCCCATGTTTTTTGAAATTTCCAAAAAAAAAGTTAGCCTGGTTTCTCATCATTTTGGACCATGGGCTATAGCCCATATCGTACGGCATACTATAGCGCGCCGTTTTTCATCATTTTTGAGGATTTGAAAAAAATGACAAAATGACAAAAACGATGGGTTATAGCCCATGTTTTTTGAAATTTTGAAAAAAAAAGTTAGCCTCGTTTCTCATCATTTTGGACCATGGGCTATAGCCCATATTGTACGGCATACTATAGCGCGCCGTTTTTCATCATTTTTGAGGATTTAAAAAAAATGACGAAATGACAAAAACGATGGGTTATAGCCCATGTTTTTTTAAATTTTGGAAAAAAAAGTTAGCCTCGTTTCTCATCATTTTGGACCATGGGATATAGCCCATATCGTACGGCATACTATAGCGCGCCGTTTTTCATCATTTTTGAGGATTAAAAAAAAATGACGAAATGACAAAAACGATGGGTTATAGCCCATGTTTTTTGAAATTTTGAAAAAAAAAGTTAGCCTCGTTTCTCATCATTTTGGACCATGGGCTATAGCCCATATCGTACGCCATACTATAGCGCGCCGTTTTTCATCATTTTTGAGGATTAAAAAAAAATGACGAAATGACAAAAACGATGGGTTATAGCCCATGTTTTTTGAAATTTTGAAAAAAAAAGTTAGCCTCGTTTCTCATCATTTTGGACCATGGGCTATAGCCCATATCGTACGGCATACTATAGCGCGCCGTTTTTCATCATTTTTGAGGATTTTAAAAAAATGACGAAATGACAAAAACGATGGGTTATAGCCCATGTTTTTTGAAATTTCAAAAAAAAACGTTAGCCTCGTTTCTCATCATTTTGGACCATGGGCTATAGCCCATATCGTACGGCGTACTATAGCGTGCCGTTTTTCATCATTTTTGAGGATTAAAAAAAAATGACGAAATGACAAAAACGATGGGTTATAGCCCATGTTTTTTGAAATTTTGGAAAAAAAAGTTAGCCTCGTTTCTCATCATTTTGGACCATGGGATATAGCCCATATCGTACGGCGTACTATAGCGTGCCGTTTTTCATCATTTTTGAGGATTAAAAAAAAATGACGAAATGACAAAAACGATGGATTATAGCCCATGTTTTTTGAAATGTTGAAAAAAAAAGGTTAGCCTCGTTTCTCATCATTTTGGACCATGGGCTATAGCCCATATCGTACGGCATACTATAGCGCGCCGTTTTTCATCATTTTTGAGGATTTGAAAAAAATGACGAAATGACAAAAACGATGGGTTATAGCCCATGTTTTTTGAAATTTTGAAAAAAAAAGTTAGCCTTGTTTCTCATCATTTTGGACCATGGGCTATAGCCCATATCGTACGGCATACTATAGCGCGCCGTTTTTCATCATTTTTGAGGATTTTTTAAAAATGACGAAATGACAAAAACGATGGGTTATAGCCCATGTTTTTTGAAATTTTGAAAAAAAAAGTTAGCCTCGTTTCTCATCATTTTGGACCATGGGCTATAGCCCATATCGTACGGCATACTATAGCGCGCCGTTTTTCATAATTTTTGAGGATTTAAAAAAAAATGACGAAATGACAAAAACGATGGGTTATAGCCCATGTTTTTTGAAATTTTGAAAAAAAAAGTTAGCCTCGTTTCTCATCATTTTGGACCATGGGCTATAGCCCATATCGTACGGCATACTATAGCGCGCCGTTTTTCATCATTTTTGAGGATTTGAAAAAAATGACGAAATGACAAAAACGATGGGTTATAGCCCATGTTTTTTGAAATTTCAAAAAAAAAAGTTAGCCTCGTTTCTCATCATTTTGGACCATGGGCTATAGCCCATATCGTACGGCGTACTATAGCGCGCCGTTTTTCATCATTTTTGAGGATTTGAAAAAAATGACAAAATTACAAAAACGATGGGTTATAGCCCATGTTTTTTGAAATTTTGAAAAAAAAAGTTAGCCTCGTTTCTCATCATTTTGGACCATGGGCTATAGCCCATATCGTACGGCATACTATAGCGCGCCGTTTTTCATCATTTTTGAGGATTTGAAAAAAATGACGAAATGACAAAAACGATGGGTTATAGCCCATGTTTTTTGAAATTTTGAAAAAAAAAGTTAGCCTTGTTTCTCATCATTTTGGACCATGGGCTATAGCCCATATCGTACGGCATACTATAGCGCGCCGTTTTTCATCATTTTTGAGGATTTTAAAAAAATGACGAAATGACAAAAACGATGGGTTATAGCCCATGTTTTTTGAAATTTTGAAAAAAAAAAGGTAGCCTCGTTTCTCATCATTTTGGACCATGGGCTATAGCCCATATCGTACGGCATACTATAGCGCGCCGTTTTTCATCATTTTTGAGGATTTGAAAAAAATGACGAAATGACAAAAACGTTGGGTTATAGCCCATGTTTTTTGAAATTTCAAAAAAAAAAGTTAGCCTCGTTTCTCATCATTTTGGACCATGGGCTATAGCCCATATCGTACGGCATACTATAGCGCACCGTTTTTCATCATTTTTGAGGATTTGAAAAAAATGACGAAATGACAAAAACGATGGGTTATAGCCCATGTTTTTTGAAATTTTGAAAAAAAGAGTTAGCCTCGTTTCTCATCATTTTGGACCATGGGCTATAGCCCATATCGTACGGCATACTATAGCGCGCCGTTTTTCATCATTTTTGAGGATTTTAAAAAAATGACGAAATGACAAAAACGATGGGTTATAGCCCATGTTTTTTGAAATTTTGAAAAAAAAAGTTAGCCTCGTTTCTTATCATTTTGGACCATGGGCTATAGCCCATATCGTACGGCATACTATAGCGCGCCGTTTTTCATCATTTTTGAGGAGTTTAAAAAAAATGACGAAATGACAAAAACGATGGGTTATAGCCCATGTTTTTTGAAATTTTGAAAAAAAAAGTTAGCCTCGTTTCTCATCATTTTGGACCATGGGCTATAGCCCATATCGTACGGCATACTATAGCGCGCCGTTTTTCATCATTTTTGAGGATTTGAAAAAAATGACGAAATGACAAAAACGATGGGTTATAGCCCATGTTTTTTGAAATTTCAAAAAAAAAAGTTAGCCTCGTTTCTCATCATTTTGGACCATGGGCTATAGCCCATATCGTACGGCATACTATAGCGCGCCGTTTTTCATCATTTTTGAGGATTTGAAAAAAATGACGAAATGACAATAACGATGGGTTATAGCCCATGTTTTTTGAAATTTTGAAAAAAAAAGTTAGCCTCGTTTCTCATCATTTTGGACCATGGGCTATAGCCCATATCGTACGGCATACTATAGCGCGCCGTTTTTCATCATTTTTGAGGATTTGAAAAAAATGACGAAATGACAAAAACGATGGGTTATAGCCCATGTTTTTTGAAATTTCAAAAAAAAAAGTTAGCCTCGTTTCTCATCATTTTGGACCATGGGCTATAGCCCATATCGTACGGCATACTATAGCGCGCCGTTTTTCATCATTTTTGAGGATTTGAAAAAAATGACGAAATGACAAAAACGATGGGTTATAGCCCATGTTTTTTGAAATTTTGAAAAAAAGAGTTAGCCTCGTTTCTCATCATTTTGGACCATGGGCTATAGCCCATATCGTACGGCATACTATAGCGCGCCGTTTTTCATCATTTTTGAGGATTTGAAAAAAATTACGAAATGACAAAAACGATGGGTTATAGCCCATGTTTTTTGAAATTTCAAAAAAAAACGTTAGCCTCGTTTCTCATCATTTTGGACCATGGGCTATAGCCCATATCGTACGGCGTACTATAGCGTGCCGTTTTTCATCATTTTTGAGGATTAAAAAAAAATGACGAAATGACAAAAACGATGGGTTATAGCCCATGTTTTTTGAAATTTTGGAAAAAAAAGTTAGCCTCGTTTCTCATCATTTTGGACCATGGGATATAGCCCATATCGTACGGCGTACTATAGCGTGCCGTTTTTCATCATTTTTGAGGATTAAAAAAAAATGACGAAATGACAAAAACGATGGATTATAGCCCATGTTTTTTGAAATGTTGAAAAAAAAAGGTTAGCCTCGTTTCTCATCATTTTGGACCATGGGCTATAGCCCATATCGTACGGCATACTATAGCGCGCCGTTTTTCATCATTTTTGAGGATTTGAAAAAAATGACGAAATGACAAAAACGATGGGTTATAGCCCATGTTTTTTGAAATTTTGAAAAAAAAAGTTAGCCTTGTTTCTCATCATTTTGGACCATGGGCTATAGCCCA
The DNA here is from genome assembly GCF_963924005.1 of Protomyctophum bolini. Taxonomy (NCBI): domain Eukaryota; kingdom Metazoa; phylum Chordata; class Actinopteri; order Myctophiformes; family Myctophidae; genus Protomyctophum; species Protomyctophum bolini. Next base: position 21,080,925 of record NC_137870.1, on the reverse strand, counting down.
TATCGTACGGCATACTATAGCGCGCCGTTTTTCATCATTTTTGAGGATTTTTTAAAAATGACGAAATGACAAAAACGATGGGTTATAGCCCATGTTTTTTGAAATTTTGAAAAAAAAAGTTAGCCTCGTTTCTCATCATTTTGGACCATGGGCTATAGCCCATATCGTACGGCATACTATAGCGCGCCGTTTTTCATAATTTTTGAGGATTTAAAAAAAAATGACGAAATGACAAAAACGATGGGTTATAGCCCATGTTTTTTGAAATTTTGAAAAAAAAAGTTAGCCTCGTTTCTCATCATTTTGGACCATGGGCTATAGCCCATATCGTACGGCATACTATAGCGCGCCGTTTTTCATCATTTTTGAGGATTTGAAAAAAATGACGAAATGACAAAAACGATGGGTTATAGCCCATGTTTTTTGAAATTTCAAAAAAAAAAGTTAGCCTCGTTTCTCATCATTTTGGACCATGGGCTATAGCCCATATCGTACGGCGTACTATAGCGCGCCGTTTTTCATCATTTTTGAGGATTTGAAAAAAATGACAAAATTACAAAAACGATGGGTTATAGCCCATGTTTTTTGAAATTTTGAAAAAAAAAGTTAGCCTCGTTTCTCATCATTTTGGACCATGGGCTATAGCCCATATCGTACGGCATACTATAGCGCGCCGTTTTTCATCATTTTTGAGGATTTGAAAAAAATGACGAAATGACAAAAACGATGGGTTATAGCCCATGTTTTTTGAAATTTTGAAAAAAAAAGTTAGCCTTGTTTCTCATCATTTTGGACCATGGGCTATAGCCCATATCGTACGGCATACTATAGCGCGCCGTTTTTCATCATTTTTGAGGATTTTAAAAAAATGACGAAATGACAAAAACGATGGGTTATAGCCCATGTTTTTTGAAATTTTGAAAAAAAAAAGGTAGCCTCGTTTCTCATCATTTTGGACCATGGGCTATAGCCCATATCGTACGGCATACTATAGCGCGCCGTTTTTCATCATTTTTGAGGATTTGAAAAAAATTACGAAATGACAAAAACGTTGGGTTATAGCCCATGTTTTTTGAAATTTCAAAAAAAAAAGTTAGCCTCGTTTCTCATCATTTTGGACCATGGGCTATAGCCCATATCGTACGGCATACTATAGCGCACCGTTTTTCATCATTTTTGAGGATTTGAAAAAAATGACGAAATGACAAAAACGATGGGTTATAGCCCATGTTTTTTGAAATTTTGAAAAAAAGAGTTAGCCTCGTTTCTCATCATTTTGGACCATGGGCTATAGCCCATATCGTACGGCATACTATAGCGCGCCGTTTTTCATCATTTTTGAGGATTTTAAAAAAATGACGAAATGACAAAAACGATGGGTTATAGCCCATGTTTTTTGAAATTTTGAAAAAAAAAGTTAGCCTCGTTTCTTATCATTTTGGACCATGGGCTATAGCCCATATCGTACGGCATACTATAGCGCGCCGTTTTTCATCATTTTTGAGGAGTTTAAAAAAAATGACGAAATGACAAAAACGATGGGTTATAGCCCATGTTTTTTGAAATTTTGAAAAAAAAAGTTAGCCTCGTTTCTCATCATTTTGGACCATGGGCTATAGCCCATATCGTACGGCATACTATAGCGCGCCGTTTTTCATCATTTTTGAGGATTTGAAAAAAATGACGAAATGACAAAAACGATGGGTTATAGCCCATGTTTTTTGAAATTTCAAAAAAAAAAGTTAGCCTCGTTTCTCATCATTTTGGACCATGGGCTATAGCCCATATCGTACGGCATACTATAGCGCGCCGTTTTTCATCATTTTTGAGGATTTGAAAAAAATGACGAAATGACAATAACGATGGGTTATAGCCCATGTTTTTTGAAATTTTGAAAAAAAAAGTTAGCCTCGTTTCTCATCATTTTGGACCATGGGCTATAGCCCATATCGTACGGCATACTATAGCGCGCCGTTTTTCATCATTTTTGAGGATTTGAAAAAAATGACGAAATGACAAAAACGATGGGTTATAGCCCATGTTTTTTGAAATTTCAAAAAAAAAAGTTAGCCTCGTTTCTCATCATTTTGGACCATGGGCTATAGCCCATATCGTACGGCATACTATAGCGCGCCGTTTTTCATCATTTTTGAGGATTTGAAAAAAATGACGAAATGACAAAAACGATGGGTTATAGCCCATGTTTTTTGAAATTTTGAAAAAAAGAGTTAGCCTCGTTTCTCATCATTTTGGACCATGGGCTATAGCCCATATCGTACGGCATACTATAGCGCGCCGTTTTTCATCATTTTTGAGGAGTTTAAAAAAAATGACGAAATGACAAAAACGATGGGTTATAGCCCATGTTTTTTGAAATTTTGAAAAAAAAAGTTAGCCTCGTTTCTCATCATTTTGGACCATGGGCTATAGCCCATATCGTACGGCATACTATAGCGCGCCGTTTTTCATCATTTTTGAGGATTTGAAAAAAATGACGAAATGACAAAAACGATGGGTTATAGCCCATGTTTTTTGAAATTTCAAAAAAAAAAGTTAGCCTCGTTTCTCATCATTTTGGACCATGGGCTATAGCCCATATCGTACGGCATACTATAGCGCGCCGTTTTTCATCATTTTTGAGGATTTGAAAAAAATGACGAAATGACAATAACGATGGGTTATAGCCCATGTTTTTTGAAATTTTGAAAAAAAAAGTTAGCCTCGTTTCTCATCATTTTGGACCATGGGCTATAGCCCATATCGTACGGCATACTATAGCGCGCCGTTTTTCATCATTTTTGAGGATTTGAAAAAAATGACGAAATGACAAAAACGATGGGTTATAGCCCATGTTTTTTGAAATTTCAAAAAAAAAAGTTAGCCTCGTTTCTCATCATTTTGGACCATGGGCTATAGCCCATATCGTACGGCATACTATAGCGCGCCGTTTTTCATCATTTTTGAGGATTTGAAAAAAATGACGAAATGACAAAAACGATGGGTTATAGCCCATGTTTTTTGAAATTTTGAAAAAAAGAGTTAGCCTCGTTTCTCATCATTTTGGACCATGGGCTATAGCCCATATCGTACGGCATACTATAGCGCGCCGTTTTTCATCATTTTTGAGGATTTTAAAAAAATGACGAAATGACAAAAACGATGGGTTATAGCCCATGTTTTTTGAAATTTTGAAAAAAAAAGTTAGCCTCGTTTCTTATCATTTTGGACCATGGGCTATAGCCCATATCGTACGGCATACTATAGCGCGCCGTTTTTCATCATTTTTGAGGAGTTTAAAAAAAATGACAAAATGACAAAAACGATGGGTTATAGCCCATGTTTTTTGAAATTTTGAAAAAAAAAGTTAGCCTCGTTTCTCATCATTTTGGACCATGGGCTATAGCCCATATCGTACGGCATACTATAGCGCGCCGTTTTTCATCATTTTTGAGGATTTGAAAAAAATGACGAAATGACAAAAACGATGGGTTATAGCCCATGTTTTTTGAAATTTCAAAAAAAAAAGTTAGCCTCGTTTCTCATCATTTTGGACCATGGGCTATAGCCCATATCGTACGGCATACTATAGCGCGCCGTTTTTCATCATTTTTGAGGATTTGAAAAAAATGACGAAATGACAATAACGATGGGTTATAGCCCATGTTTTTTGAAATTTTGAAAAAAAAAGTTAGCCTCGTTTCTCATCATTTTGGACCATGGGCTATAGCCCATATCGTACGGCATACTATAGCGCGCCGTTTTTCATCATTTTTGAGGATTTGAAAAAAATGACGAAATGACAAAAACGATGGGTTATAGCCCATGTTTTTTGAAATTTCAAAAAAAAAAGTTAGCCTCGTTTCTCATCATTTTGGACCATGGGCTATAGCCCATATCGTACGGCATACTATAGCGCGCCGTTTTTCATCATTTTTGAGGATTTGAAAAAAATGACGAAATGACAAAAACGATGGGTTATAGCCCATGTTTTTTGAAATTTTGAAAAAAAAAGTTAGCCTCGTTTCTCATCATTTTGGACCATGGGCTATAGCCCATATCGTACGGCAGTGATACTCAACGTCCGGCCCGCGGGCCACATCAGGCCCGCGGGACCATTATGACTGGCCCACCAATGAAAATTAAAAAAAAAAAAAAAAAAAAGAAATCTGGAAAATTAAATAAAAATAAATAAATCTGAATGAAGTTATCTTTAATTTAGGCCTGTCAAAGTTAACGCGTTATTAACTAGTTAATTTACAATCCTCTTAAGTCTTAACGGCACTATTTTTTTTGACACGCGATTAACGCACTGTGAAGTTTGACAGAATGGTTGAGAATGTGAATACAGGCAGTCAGTGAGCCCCGCCTCTCTCCCCCCTCTCTCTCTCTCTCTCTCTGTCTCTCTCTCTCTCTCTCCCGTCAGCCTGTGCGCACTGGGGGAGTTGAGATGTGAGCAGTGCACTCGTCAGTCGTCAGCTAGGCTGAATGCCTCCTTTGGACTCGTTATTAATTAATTTGCTCCACAATGTGTTAGATCAGAATTGGGCAAAAGCAAAACTCTGGCCGTTTTGGTTGATAAATATAGCAGTCAGTTGTAAAAGCCTGATGCTACACAGACCATGCTAATGCTTAACAAGCTAATGTTGACTGTCAACATTAGCTTTAGCATTAGCATGGTCTGTGTGGCAAACTGACATAGCATGACTGCGTGCGTACTTGCAGGAGAGAGAGAGAGAGGCAGGGAAGGGGGCCAATCGTCTGGAAGTGTGTGTGTGTGTGTGTGTGTGTGTGTGTGTGTGTGTGTGTGTGTGTGTGAGAGAGACTGTGTGTGTGTTGAGTTGAGTTTATGATTTCGTTTCTCTCTTCCATGGCATTTGCAATAAAGCAAGCATTCTCCCATATTGATAAGAGTATTTGAAAACTTGAAAAGCAGTGGTGCGGGGACCACCAGTGGTCCCTGAGGGGGTTCCAGGTGGCCCCCAGCTAAATGATGAGAGTTGGTAACCAAATGAACCCTTGTAAATCTTTAACTCTTGAGAGTGTAAAATGAAGAGACAGGCAGTGCCTGTCTATGAGTAGCTGTCTGCCTGCCTGCCTGTCCAATTCTCCATGAGTAGCTGTCTGTCTGCCTGGCAGACAGTAAGACAGCTACTCATTGACAGACAGACAAATAACTACTCATGGACAGACAGGCAGGCAGGCAGGCAGGCAGGCAAAGAGCTACTCATGTTATGTTATTATGTTATCACAGCTACTCATGTTATGTGCAATAATTTGTGCAGTTATGGAAACAGCTCTTTGTGTTTATGCAAGAAAATGTAACACATTTATTTATTTACATATTGTGTGCATGCACACAATATGTGTGCACGCGTGTGCACGCGAAAATAAAGCAATTGAAAGAGAGAAGTTATCAAGTATCATTAATGTCGTAATTTTATCTACTGGCCCCTGGCCCCTTGCCATTTTTGTAATGCGGCCCACCGGTAAATCTACTTGAGTATCCCTGTCGTACGGCATACTATAGCACGCCGTTTTTCATCATTTTTGAGGATTTTAAAAAAATGACGAAATGACAAAAACGATGGGTTATAGCCCATGTTTTTTGAAATTTTGAAAAAAAAAGTTAGCCTCGTTTCTCATCATTTTGGATCATGGGCTATAGCCCATATCGTACGGCATACTATAGCGCGCCGTTTTTCATCATTTTTGAGGATTTGAAAAAAATGACAAAATGACAAAAACGATGGGTTATAGCCCATGTTTTTTGAAATTTCAAAAAAAAAAGTTAGCCTCGTTTCTCATCATTTTGGACCATGGGCTATAGCCCATATCGTACGGCATACTATAGCGCGCCGTTTTTCTTCATTTTTGAGGATTTGAAAAAAATGACGAAATGACAAAAACGATGGGTTATAGCCCATGTTTTTTGAAATTTTGAAAAAAAAAGTTAGCCTCGTTTCTCATCATTTTGGACCATGGGCTATAGCCCATATCGTACGGCATACTATAGCGCGCCGTTTTTCATCATTTTTGAGGATTTGAAAAAAATGACGAAATGACAAAAACGATGGGTTATAGCCCATGTTTTTTTAAATTAAAAAAAAAAAAGTTAGCCTCGTTTCTCATCATTTTGGACCATGGGCTATAGCCCATATCGTACGGCATACTATAGCGCGCCGTTTTTCATCATTTTTGAGGATTTGAAAAAAATGACGAAATGACAAAAACGATGGGTTATAGCCCATGTTTTTTGAAATTTTGGAAAAAAAAGTTAGCCTCGTTTCTCATCATTTTGGACCATGGGCTATAGCCCATATCGTACGGCATACTATAGCGCGCCGTTTTTCATCATTTTTGAGGATTTTAAAAAAATGACGAAATGACAAAAACGATGGGTTATAGCCCATGTTTTTTTAAATTTTGAAAAAAAAAGTTAGCCTCGTTTCTCATCATTTTGGACCATGGGCTATAGCCCATATCCTACGGCATACTATAGCGCGCCGTTTTTCATCATTTTTGAGGATTTAAAAAAAATGACGAAATGACAAAAACGATGGGTTATAGCCCATGTTTTTTGAAATTTTGAAAAAAAAAGTTAGCCTCGTTTCTCATCCTTTTGGATCATGGGCTATAGCCCATATCGTACGGCATACTATAGCGCGCCGTTTTTCATCATTTTTGAGGATTTGAAAAAAATGACAAAATGACAAAAACGATGGGTTATAGCCCATGTTTTTTGAAATTTCAAAAAAAAAAGTTAGCCTCGTTTCTCATCATTTTGGACCATGGGCTATAGCCCATATCGTACGGCATACTATAGCGCACCGTTTTTCATCATTTTTGAGGATTTGAAAAAAATGACAAAATGACAAAAACGATGGGTTATAGCCCATGTTTTTTGAAAAAAAAAGTTAGCCTCGTTTCTCATCATTTTGGACCATGGGCTATAGCCCATATCGTACGGCATACTATAGCGCGCCGTTTTTCATCATTTTTGAGGATTTTAAAAAAATGACGAAATGACAAAAACGATGGGCGATGTTTTTTGAAATTTTGAAAAAAAAAGTTAGCCTCGTTTCTCATCATTTTGGACCATGGGCTATAGCCCATATCGTACGGCGTACTATAGCGCGCCGTTTTTCATCATTTTTGAGGATTTGAAAAAAAAGACGAAATGACAAAAACGATGGGTTATAGCCCATGTTTTTTGAAATTTCAAAAAAAAAAGTTAGCCTCGTTTCTCATCATTTTGGACCATGGGCTATAGCCCATATCGTACGCCATACTATAGCGCGCCGTTTTTCATCATTTTTGAGGATTTTAAAAAAATGACGAAATGACAAAAACGATGGGCGATGTTTTTTGAAATTTTGAAAAAAAAAGTTAGCCTCGTTTCTCATCATTTTGGACCATGGGATATAGCCCATATCGTACGGCGTACTATAGCGCGCCGTTTTTCATCATTTTTGAGGATTTGAAAAAAAAGACGAAATGACAAAAACGATGGGTTATAGCCCATGTTTTTTGAAATTTCAAAAAAAAAAGTTAGCCTCGTTTCTCATCATTTTGGACCATGGGCTATAGCCCATATCGTACGGCATACTATAGCGCGCCGTTTTTCATCATTTTTGAGGATTTGAAAAAAATGACGAAATGACAAAAACGATGGGTTATAGCCCATGTTTTTTGAAATTTTGAAAAAAAAAGTTAGCCTCGTTTCTCATCATTTTGGACCATGGGCTATAGCCCATATCGTACGGCATACTATAGCGCGCCGTTTTTCATCATTTTTGAGGATTTAAAAAAAATGACGAAATGACAAAAATGATGGGTTATAGCCCATGTTTTTTGAAATTTTGAAAAGAAAAGTTAGCCTCGTTTCTCATCATTTTGGACCATGGGATATAGCCCATATCGTACGGCATACTATAGCGCGCCGTTTTTCATAATTTCTGAGGATTTAAAAAAAATGACGAAATGACAAAAACGATGGGTTATAGCCCATGTTTTTTGAAATTTTGAAAAAAAAAAAGGTTAGCCTCGTTTCTCATCATTTTGGACCATGGGCTATAGCCCATATCGTACGGCATACTATAGCGCGCCGTTTTTCATCATTTTTGAGAATTTGAAAAAAATGACGAAATGACAAAAACGATGGGTTATAGCCCATGTTTTTTGAAATGTTGAAAAAAAAGTTAGCCTCGTTTCTCATCATTTTGGACCATGGGCTATAGCCCATATCGTACGGCATACTATAGCGCGCCGTTTTTCATCATTTTTGAGGATTTGAAAAAAATGACGAAATGACAAAAACGATGGGTTATAGCCCATGTTTTTTGAAATTTTGAAAAAAAAAGTTAGCCTCGTTTCTTATCATTTTGGACCATGGGCTATAGCCCATATCGTACGGCATACTATAGCGCGCCGTTTTTCATCATTTTTGAGGAGTTTAAAAAAAATGACGAAATGACAAAAACGATGGGTTATAGCCCATGTTTTTTGAAATTTTGAAAAAAAAAGTTAGCCTCGTTTCTCATCATTTTGGACCATGGGCTATAGCCCATATCGTACGGCATACTATAGCGCGCCGTTTTTCATCATTTTTGAGGATTTGAAAAAAATTACGAAATGACAAAAACGATGGGTTATAGCCCATGTTTTTTGAAATTTTGAAAAAAAAAGTTAGCCTCGTTTCTCATCATTTTGGACCATGGGCTATAGCTCATATCGTACGGCATACTATAGCGCGCCGTTTTTCATCATTTTTGAGGATTTAAAAAAAATGACGAAATGACAAAAACGATGGGTTATAGCCCATGTTTTTTGAAATTTTGAAAAAAAAAGTTAGCCTCGTTTCTCATCATTTTGGACCATGGGCTATAGCCCATATCGTACGCCATACTATAGCGCGCCGTTTTTCATCATTTTTGAGGATTTTAAAAAAATGACGAAATGACAAAAACGATGGGCGATGTTTTTTGAAATTTTGAAAAAAAAAGTTAGCCTCATTTCTCATCATTTTGGACCATGGGCTATAGCCCATATCGTACGGCGTACTATAGCGCGCCGTTTTTCATCATTTTTGAGGATTTGAAAAAAAAGACGAAATGACAAAAACGATGGGTTATAGCCCATGTTTTTTGAAATTTCAAAAAAAAAAGTTAGCCTCGTTTCTCATCATTTTGGACCATGGGCTATAGCCCATATCGTACGGCATACTATAGCGCGCCGTTTTTCATCATTTTTGAGGATTTGAAAAAAATGACGAAATGACAAAAACGATGGGTTATAGCCCATGTTTTTTGAAATTTTGAAAAAAAAAGTTAGCCTCGTTTCTCATCATTTTGGACCATGGGCTATAGCCCATATCGTACGGCATACTATAGCGCGCCGTTTTTCATCATTTTTGAGGATTTAAAAAAAATGATGAAATGACAAAAACGATGGGTTATAGCCCATGTTTTTTGAAATTTTGAAAAGAAAAGTTAGCCTCGTTTCTCATCATTTTGGACCATGGGATATAGCCCATATCGTACGGCATACTATAGCGCGCCGTTTTTCATAATTTTTGAGGATTTTAAAAAAATGACGAAATGACAAAAACGATGGGTTATAGCCCATGTTTTTTGAAATTTTGAAAAAAAAAAAGGTTAGCCTCGTTTCTCATCATTTTGGACCATGGGCTATAGCCCATATCGTACGGCATACTATAGCGCGCCGTTTTTCATCATTTTTGAGGATTTGAAAAAAATGACGAAATGACAAAAACGATGGGTTATAGCCCATGTTTTTTGAAATGTTGAAAAAAAAGTTAGCCTCGTTTCTCATCATTTTGGACCATGGGCTATAGCCCATATCGTACGGCATACTATAGCGCGCCGTTTTTCATCATTTTTGAGGATTTGAAAAAAATGACGAAATGACAAAAACGATGGGTTATAGCCCATGTTTTTTGAAATTTTGAAAAAAAAAGTTAGCCTCGTTTCTTATCATTTTGGACCATGGGCTATAGCCCATATCGTACGGCATACTATAGCGCGCCGTTTTTCATCATTTTTGAGGAGTTTTAAAAAAATGACGAAATGACAAAAACGATGGGTTATAGCCCATGTTTTTTGAAATTTTGAAAAAAAAAGTTAGCCTCGTTTCTCATCATTTTGGACCATGGGCTATAGCCCATATCGTACGGCATACTATAGCGCGCCGTTTTTCATCATTTTTGAGGATTTGAAAAAAATGACGAAATGACAAAAACGATGGGTTATAGCCCATGTTTTTTGAAATTTCAAAAAAAAAAAAGTTAGCCTCGTTTCTCATCATTTTGGACCATGGGCTATAGCCCATATCGTACGGCATACTATAGCGCGCCGTTTTTCATCATTTTTGAGGATTTGAAAAAAATGACGAAATGACAATAACGATGGGTTATAGCCCATGTTTTTTGAAATTTTGAAAAAAAAAGTTAGCCTCGTTTCTCATCATTTTGGACCATGGGCTATAGCCCATATCGTACGGCATACTATAGCGCGCCGTTTTTCATCATTTTTGAGGATTTGAAAAAAATGACGAAATGACAAAAACGATGGGTTATAGCCCATGTTTTTTTAAATTTCAAAAAAAAAGTTAGCCTCGTTTCTCATCATTTTGGACCATGGGCTATAGCCCATATCGTACGGCATACTATAGCGCGCCGTTTTTCATCATTTTTGAGGATTTGAAAAAAATGACGAAATGACAAAAACGATGGGTTATAGCCCATGTTTTTTGAAATTTTGAAAAAAAAAGTTAGCCTCGTTTCTCATCATTTTGGACCATGGGCTATAGCCCATATCGTACGGCATACTATAGCGCGCCGTTTTTCATCATTTTTGAGGATTTTAAAAAAATGACGAAATGACAAAAACGATGGGTTATAGCCCATGTTTTTTGAAATTTTGAAAAAAAAAGTTAGCCTCGTTTCTCATCATTTTGGATCATGGGCTATAGCCCATATCGTACGGCATACTATAGCGCGCCGTTTTTCATCATTTTTGAGGATTTGAAAAAAATGACAAAATGACAAAAACGATGGGTTATAGCCCATGTTTTTTGAAATTTTGAAAAAAAAAGTTAGCCTCGTTTCTCATCATTTTGGACCATGGGCTATAGCCCATATCGTACGGCATACTATAGCGCGCCGTTTTTCTTCATTTTTGAGGATTTGAAAAAAATGACGAAATGACAAAAACGATGGGTTATAGCCCATGTTTTTTGAAATTTTGAAAAAAAAAGTTAGCCTCGTTTCTCATCATTTTGGACCATGGGCTATAGCCCATATCGTACGGCATACTATAGCGCGCCGTTTTTCATCATTTTTGAGGATTTGAAAAAAATGACGAAATGACAAAAACGATGGGTTATAGCCCATGTTTTTTGAAATTTTGAAAAAAAAAGTTAGCCTCGTTTCTCATCATTTTGGATCATGGGCTATAGCCCATATCGTACGGCATACTATAGCGCGCCGTTTTTCATCATTTTTGAGGATTTGAAAAAAATGACAAAATGACAAAAACGATGGGTTATAGCCCATGTTTTTTGAAATTTTGAAAAAAAAAGTTAGCCTTGTTTCTCATCATTTTGGACCATGGGCTATAGCCCATATCGTACGGCATACTATAGCGCGCCGTTTTTCTTCATTTTTGAGGATTTGAAAAAAATGACGAAATGACAAAAACGATGGGTTATAGCCCATGTTTTTTGAAATTTTGAAAAAAAAAGTTAGCCTCGTTTCTCATCATTTTGGACCATGGGCTATAGCCCATATCGTACGGCATACTATAGCGCGCCGTTTTTCATCATTTTTGAGGATTTGAAAAAAATGACGAAATGACAAAAACGATGGGTTATAGCCCATGTTTTTTTAAATTAAAAAAAAAAAAGTTAGCCTCGTTTCTCATCATTTTGGACCATGGGCTATAGCCCATATCGTACGGCATACTATAGCGCGCCATTTTTCATCATTTTTGAGGATTTGAAAAAAATGACGAAATGACAAAAACGATGGGTTATAGCCCATGTTTTTTGAAATTTTGAAAAAAAAAGTTAGCCTCGTTTCTCATCATTTTGGACCATGGGCTATAGCCCATATCGTACGGCATACTATAGCGCGCCGTTTTTCATCATTTTTGAGGATTTTAAAAAAAATGACGAAATGACAAAAACGATGGGTTATAGCCCATGTTTTTTTAAATTTTGAAAAAAAAAGTTAGCCTCGTTTCTCATCATTTTGGACCATGGGCTATAGCCCATATCCTACGGCATACTATAGCGCGCCGTTTTTCATCATTTTTGAGGATTTAAAAAAAATGACGAAATGACAAAAACGATGGGTTATAGCCCATGTTTTTTGAAATTTTGAAAAAAAAAGTTAGCCTCGTTTCTCATCCTTTTGGATCATGGGCTATAGCCCATATCGTACGGCATACTATAGCGCGCCGTTTTTCATCATTTTTGAGGATTTGAAAAAAATGACAAAATGACAAAAACGATGGGTTATAGCCCATGTTTTTTGAAATTTCAAAAAAAAAAGTTAGCCTCGTTTCTCATCATTTTGGACCATGGGCTATAGCCCATATCGTACGGCATACTATAGCGCGCCGTTTTTCATCATTTTTGAGGATTTGAAAAAAATGACGAAATGACAAAAACGATGGGTTATAGCCCATGTTTTTTTAAATTAAAAAAAAAAAAGTTAGCCTCGTTTCTCATCATTTTGGACCATGGGCTATAGCCCATATCGTACGGCATACTATAGCGCGCCATTTTTCATCATTTTTGAGGATTTGAAAAAAATGACGAAATGACAAAAACGATGGGTTATAGCCCATGTTTTTTGAAATTTTGAAAAAAAAAGTTAGCCTCGTTTCTCATCATTTTGGACCATGGGCTATAGCCCATATCGTACGGCATACTATAGCGCGCCGTTTTTCATCATTTTTGAGGATTTTAAAAAAATGACGAAATGACAAAAACGATGGGTTATAGCCCATGTTTTTTTAAATTTTGAAAAAAAAAGTTAGCCTCGTTTCTCATCATTTTGGACCATGGGCTATAGCCCATATCCTACGGCATACTATAGCGCGCCGTTTTTCATCATTTTTGAGGATTTAAAAAAAATGACGAAATGACAAAAACGATGGGTTATAGCCCATGTTTTTTGAAATTTTGAAAAAAAAAGTTAGCCTCGTTTCTCATCCTTTTGGATCATGGGCTATAGCCCATATCGTACGGCATACTATAGCGCGCCGTTTTTCATCATTTTTGAGGATTTGAAAAAAATGACAAAATGACAAAAACGATGGGTTATAGCCCATGTTTTTTGAAATTTCAAAAAAAAAAGTTAGCCTCGTTTCTCATCATTTTGGACCATGGGCTATAGCCCATATCGTACGGCATACTATAGCGCACCGTTTTTCATAATTTTTGAGGATTTGAAAAAAATGACAAAATGACAAAAACGATGGGTTATAGCCCATGTTTTTTGAAAAAAAAAGTTAGCCTCGTTTCTCATCATTTTGGACCATGGGCTATAGCCCATATCGTACGGCATACTATAACGCGCCGTTTTTCATCATTTTTGAGGATTTGAAAAAAATGACGAAATGACAAAAACGATGGGTTATAGCCCATGTTTTTTGAAATTTTGAAAAAAAAAAAGTTAGCCTCGTTTCTCATCATTTTGGACCATGGGCTATAGCTCATATCGTACGGCATACTATAGCGCGCCGTTTTTCATCATTTTTGAGGATTTAAAAAAAATGACGAAATGACAAAAACGATGGGTTATAGCCCATGTTTTTTGAAATTTTGAAAAAAAAAGTTAGCCTCGTTTCTCATCATTTTGGACCATGGGCTATAGCCCATATCGTACGCCATACTATAGCGCGCCGTTTTTCATCATTTTTGAGGATTTTAAAAAAAATGACGAAATGACAAAAACGATGGGTTATAGCCCATGTTTTTTGAAATTTTGAAAAAAAAAGTTAGCCTCGTTTCTCATCATTTTGGACCATGGGCTATAGCCCATATCGTACGGCGTACTATAGCGCGCCGTTTTTCATCATTTTTGAGGATTTGAAAAAAAAGACGAAATGACAAAAACGATGGGTTATAGCCCATGTTTTTTGAAATTTTGAAAAAAAAAGTTAGCCTCGTTTCTCATCATTTTGGACCATGGGCTATAGCCCATATCGTACGGCATACTATAGCGCGCCGTTTTTCATCATTTTTGAGGATTTGAAAAAAATGACGAAATGACAAAAACGATGGGTTATAGCCCATGTTTTTTGAAATTTTGAAAAAAAAAGTTAGCCTCGTTTCTCATCATTTTGGACCATGGGCTATAGCCCATATCGTACGGCATACTATAGCGCGCCGTTTTTCATCATTTTTGAGGATTTAAAAAAAATGACGAAATGACAAAAACGATGGGTTATAGCCCATGTTTTTTGAAATTTTGAAAAGAAAAGTTAGCCTCGTTTCTCATCATTTTGGACCATGGGATATAGCCCATATCGTACGGCATACTATAGCGCGCAGTTTTTCATAATTTTTGAGGATTTTAAAAAAATGACGAAATGACAAAAACGATGGGTTATAGCCCATGTTTTTTGAAATTTTGAAAAAAAAAAAGGTTAGCCTCGTTTCTCATCATTTTGGACCATGGGCTATAGCCCATATCGTACGGCATACTATAGCGCGCCGTTTTTCATCATTTTTGAGGATTTGAAAAAAATGACGAAATGACAAAAACGATGGGTTATAGCCCATGTTTTTTGAAATGTTGAAAAAAAAGTTAGCCTCGTTTCTCATCATTTTGGACCATGGGCTATAGCCCATATCGTACGGCATACTATAGCGCGCCGTTTTTCATCATTTTTGAGGATTTGAAAAAAATGACGAAATGACAAAAACGATGGGTTATAGCCCATGTTTTTTGAAATTTCAAAAAAAAGGTTAGCCTCGTTTCTCATCATTTTGGACCATGGGCTATAGCCCATATCGTACGGCATACTATAGCGCGCCGTTTTTCATCATTTTTGAGGATTTGAAAAAAATGACGAAATGACAAAAACGATGGGTTATAGCCCATGTTTTTTGAAATTTTGAAAAAAAAAGTTAGCCTCGTTCTCATCATTTTGGACCATGGGCTATAGCCCATATCGTACGGCATACTATAGCGCGCCGTTTTTCATCATTTTTGAGGATTTGAAAAAAATGACAACGATGGGTTATAGCCCATGTTTTTTGAAATGTTGAAAAAAAAAGTTAGCCTCGTTTCTCATCATTTTGGACCATGGGCTATAGCCCATATCGTACGGCATACTATAGCGCGCCGTTTTTCATCATTTTTGATGATTTGACAAAAATGAAAAAAAACGATGGGTTATAGCCCATGTTTTTTGAAAAAAAAAGTTATCCTCGTTTCTCATCATTTTGGACCATGGGCTATAGCCTATATCGTACGGCATACTATATTTTTGAAAAAAAATGTAATAATGAAAACAAAATTTGTATGTCTACTTCGAAGTTATGCACATTTTATGATAGGCCACTCCCATTGCATCTCCCCCACCCCTTTTAGCCAATTGGTCTGAAAGCACATGACCTTCATGCAACATTTCAGTCATCTACAGCAAATATTGTAGCTGCTAGAGGGACGTTTAGGAAGATTTGACAAAACCGCTGGCGGCCATTTTGAAAAATGACTGCCACACCCACCAGAATAAGAATTTGGGATGGCCCAATATCCAGTTTCGTTACCAATATATCTGTCAAAACTTCTGCCAAATTTGGCGCTTACGTCATAAAATGAACGATAGGTTAGCTATGCCGCCTCACTATGGAACGAAAATCATTCCGAGACCATGGGCTATAGTCCATGATCTTGGAATGATTAGTCTATTTTTTCAAATCCTCCAAAATGAAAAACGGCATACTGAAAAACGAGGATTTGAAAAAAAGTTCCATGGACTTCTAATATGGACCCCCAACCCCCAACTGACTGCCGAGTGTGACCGTGGACTGCCATTTTTGGTGGAAGGAGAAGAGAAAACCAAGAGTACCTTCGGGCTTGTCCCTAAATAGACTTGTAACCCAAATGTAGAGAGTACAAACGCAGTAAAGAACCTGGGGGTTATCATCTCTGAAAAGGCAACAATGAGCAGAAAATGAACCATGTAAATACAACAAATTGAGGGCACCGCAGGGAGTTGAACCCCATTCTGGTAAACCAGTAGTACCACACCAGTGCCTTAGTTTGTTTTGTTGTAATTTACAGGTCCAAAAGCAATCACATTCATAATAATTTGAATCATAATGGACTATAAATGATAGCCATGATTATGTCTTACAATTGAAATCGAGAAGAAGACTAAGGAAAACTCCTCAGACATAAACTAAGAAAATATTTTATTTTTCCGTGCTCATAAAGAGCTGCAAAGTGCTAAAAGTGAAAAGTGCAGCAGAAAACCTTTGGGTCATAGGCCCATCGTCAATGCCTCGCCTACTGACCGGCATGAATTAAGTTTTAGCTGCAAATGGCAGCATAAATAAATCACATCAATACACACCACATAATGTGATGTGAACTGACACGATGAAGCTTCACTCGCACATTATAAAAGACATAAATCACATCAATCCACATCACATACCTAACCCTAGCCCTAACCCTAAATTCATCATGTGATGTGGGGATGACGTGATGAAGCCTTACTCACCAATGTGAAATGATACGAGACATAAACACACATCACATACCGGGCCTGTGTTCATATGTGATGTGGGCTTAGATGAAGCTTTATACTCACAAATTGGATCTGATAATATAGCACAAACAATGCTCTTATGACCTAGAGGTTTGCTGCTGGACTTCTCACTTAAAGCACTTGGAGCGCTTTATGAACATGAACAAAACAAAAAGATTCTTGGTCTCCGCCCAAGCAGTTGGCCTTAGGTTTGTGGCCAGTCTTTCTAGCCAGTTGTCCCACATTTCTATTTTAAAATCTACATGTTTTCAAAAGAATTGCCCACATTTAAATATACATTACAATTTATGCCATTTGTGGACGATTGACAAATTATACGAGGTGCAAATTATGCAATGGCAGAAGCATTCTTTGGACCCCAGTATTTGTCAGCAATACAGCAACACTATGAACATGAGAACACAACATACATACAACACTGAGGATGACATTAGAACACAAGAGCAATGAACAGAGTGCATGGCGTGCAACGAGCTATCCGCAATTTGTGAAATAATCACATAAAAATATCACATAAATGCACATCACATACCGGCCTGTGTTCATATCTGATGTGAACTGACGTGATGGCGCTTTACCAGCAAATGACACAACGCAAATGACGTGAAACGATACAGCTCCAATCAAATGATTAGAAACTGTATGAGAGACACGACCCGACACACGCACCACATACACTAGTGAAGAACTAGTGATAGATAGGAAAGAAAGAAATGACTTATGAAAAATAAAGCAAAATGCGATTAAAAACTCTGACCAGAAAAAACAATAACTTTATTAAAGCAAAGAATAGAAGAGAAGATGAAAGGTCGGGGTAGAAACCGTGCATGTTCGATACTAATAGGTTATATTCAATAATGGATGATCTTTGCATCGTGAGCTTGTAGATCAGCTATTTGCTACTTTAGTGTGTGACACTGTAGCATGACCAAGTAAGGAAATTAATTTACAAAAGGTTGAACTATGGAGATACAAGGTTTCTGCCCGACATCAAAAGATAATAAACTACGCCCACTTACCTTCAATATCAGCACTAAACAAAACAAACTAACCAACGAAGAAAATCTGCCATAATTTTCTTCCTGTTAGTTTGGACAGATCTACAGCATAGAAGGCTGTAAACAGTGTTAAGCAGGCTACATGCTACCATAATGATACCGGAAATAAGTCGCATGACGCCAAAACACATTTTGTACACACAGTCCACTAGTGAAGAACTAGGGCAATGGGCAAGGAGAAATAAAAAAAATTATTAAAAGAGAAAGGAAATAGAAATTCTAATAACTCGACACAGAAAACAGCACAGAAAGACTACAACAGAACATACATAATGTGATGTGACGTGACGCGACAGCTTTACCCGTAAATTATGTTAAACAATACATAAATCACATTGCGGCATGTGATGTAGAGTGGCATTATACACAGATTACGTGAAACGATACACGGTGCGAATGACAACCTATGGTATGGTAGCATGTAGCCCACTTACACAAGCATCAGGAATCAAAAGGTTCATTACTAACCTTCACTGCCAACAGCACCCAGGAGTGGCAACAGCACTGTACCTTCAATACCGACGTCGCCTTGTCAGCTTCACGTTCTGAAATGACAAGAAAAAAATATATCTATTTAGTTGTCGGCCTACAGGATGACATTTTGTAAGTCATAACAGTCACTGAAAGCTGTGTCACCAATATCTTACTTTATTATTGTCACAAATTGTGATTAAAGCTTCTATAAGCAATAATGTCAATTTTAATGATTTTTATTTCATTCAGCAATGAGTAAAACACACATGATTTAGTCTCTGCGATACATCTAGGGGCCACAATCTGCAGTCAAAGATATTCCTAGAAGCTTTGTCATTGGTCAGAGAAAAAAAAAGAACCCGGTCAAAATGACTGACCAATCAGGAAGTAGACAGGCAAATCGACCAATGACAAAGCTAGGAACATCTTTGAATGCAGATTGTGGCCCCAAGATGTGTCAGAGACAATATTGTTTTACCCATTGCTGGCAGTCTGAATACCAATTTTTTTTAAAGTAATTACATTTGACATATTGCTTATAGCAGCTTTAATGATTCAACCCATTAAACGGCGACTTCACCCCTTTTGCAACCAGAGCTTATTTTAATGATGTTTGGGAGACAAGAAACACTTTCCTGGGTTTTTTATGTGGGTAATCGTCGTTTTTAGATATGTAGTATTTCAAAAGTGTCCATGGGCTCCATGATGTCATGGACAATGGGCTCACTTCCTCCCTAGACTACATGTTGTCTCAGTAAGACAGCCCTCCCCTATGCACAAGGAGCAGTGCACCAAAGCATTATGGGAATTGTAGTCTGGGTAGGAAGTGTCCATGAAATCATGGACACATTGAAATACTAAAAACACATAAAAACCTCAGTAAGGTTTTTCACCCAAACATATGTAAAATCATATGTATGACAATGAATGGTCAACTTGACATGTAATGGTGACACTGCCCTTGTTTCTACTACAGCCACATGTAATCCAGGTACATACCATGGGGGGGCTTCCGTCGCTCAGTTGAAGATAGCCGGTATTAATAGAGCCGCGTAGGTTGTATGGCACAATACGTCCCGAGCACCGTACGCCTCGTAATCTCAGGGAGCGTTCGTTGACACCGTTATACGTTTCAGCTCAGCCGAGTAGACACTCTATTATCAATACCAGCCATCTCCTGATGACCCCATCCAAGGTCACACATGACACCAAGGTCACATGATTAACCTGCAAGACATAAATAAAAACAACATTACTCTTTATCCAGATTTCATACATTGTAAAATTCATATAATATTTCACTTTATCGTCTACTCAGGCTTATGTGAACACTGCAGACAGCTTTTAAGTTGCTTGATTCAGTATTTAAATATTCATTTTAGCTTTTTAACTTAAAAACTGTCTGTAGTGTTCACATAAACCCGAGTAGATAATACAATGACAAAAAGTTAGTTTTTTAAAGTGAATTGTCCCTTTAAGATATTGGTAAAAAAAAATCTAAACTTCAAAATCTACATTATATAACTTGAGTCAAAGTTAAAAGGTTTTGGCATCAAAATGTACTTAAACATTTCAAATGGGACAATCTGCATACTTGGTCATTTTGAACAGAAAAAAACCTTTTGAAAATAGCAGATCTAAAAGCTCACAATGTATCACATCACATTCACAATGCATTGTGAGCTTGTAGATCAGCCATTTTCACAGACAAGACAATGCTTTTGTTGCGATCAAGGCCCAAGGCCTCAGTCACACATAAGCATATGTTCTGGGCTCTGCCTGCATGTGTTTGATTGCCCCCCAAAATCAAACACAAATGTTTGGTCAAAGCATGTGCCTCCCATTGGAAATGCATTGGGGCGGCCATTAAACAGACAAGACAAATGTTTTTTTTGTGTGATCGAGGCCCAAGGCCAAAGAACGAGTCCTATAAAAGGACAAACATTGCTGACATTGTTGTCCATTTAGTGTCACAATAAACAACAGTCTTATAAATACTCTGTTTAAACAATAAACAGTCCTATAAATCATCTTAATGTCTAAACAACAACAGTGCTCAAGGATAAAACCGTGTTTCTCAAACAAACGCTTCTTACCTTGGAACAAACAGCTCTGCTCACAGACAGCATGAAGTGGATCCCAAACCAAACAGCATGCTGGGAAAAAACATGGCCGCTCCTATTTAAATCCAAAGCCCCGCCCACTGGATCCGGTCACCTGTTCAACTAGTCCGTCCGTCATTGGTCCGTTAGTCAGAGTACGGCATACTATAGCACGCCGTTTTTCATCATTTTTGAGGATTTGAAAAAAAATGAAAAAATGAAAAAACGATGGGTTATAGCCCATGTTTTTTGAAATTTTGAAAAAAAAAGTTAGCCTCGTTTCTCATCATTTTGGACCGTGGGCTATAGCCCATATCGGTCGGGGACACTTCACATGGGCTCCAGGGTAGGGTGGGGGTCCTCGGAAGCCTAAATTGGTGGGGCTGTGGGGCCCACGGACATGGCTCGTCTCAGGGTCCAGGGCTTGGTGCTGCCTCCTACACCACTGGTGCAGTGACTCTTCATATTCTGGAATTACATGAAGAGAAAAGAGAAGTGTCATTAGTGTTATGTAGGCCTACATCACATTAGAAACACATGTGGCTGTATAGCCTTGTCAGCCCCCACAACCCATATTTTATAATATAATAGAATACATCAATATTAATTATTAAACCAAAAGTTCAAACATAAATCATAAATCAAATGCTTTCAAAATAAACAAACAGTTAACCAGTTGATCCAAGTTAAGACACCAAGCCTATATGACTCACCAAAGAGTAACCAAAGGTTGTCACAGTGGACAGGAACATGCTGCTGTCAAACATTTCGGCCATCTTGCATAGGTGGGAGTGGAAGTGGGGAGTGTAGGAACTGATGTCACATTTATACTGCCTTGATTGACAGTTGACATGGGTTGCCATTTGCGGGTTGCCATGTTGGCTGGGTTACATTTACATTGCCAAGGCAAAAAGCAACAATAGAATCTAAACTAAATGTATGTACATTTGAATTGAAAGTCAGAATATTCAATAAATCAGTGTCACACACACACACACGCACATGCGTGTGCACACACACACACACACACACACACACACACACACAGACAGACGCAACAGCGCAGCGAGAGAGAGAGAGAGAGAGAACTAACCTTTTTCTCAAATTGTGCCATGCTGTGTGTGTGTGTGTGTGTGTGTGTGTGTGTGTGTGTGTTTGTTGCTGATTGGCTGCAGGCCCATCACCAAATTAATGTGCACAGGGGATTTTGGAGAGAGACACCTGGGACAGCACAACAAGGAGATAGACATAACTTCTGACAGGATTGCAATCATTGCACGAGAAACTTACTTTTTAACATATATCACATTCTCGCCGAGATATATTTTCGAATTAATAAAAAAGGGGAAAAAAAAACCAATGGTTCAAATGCATTAATTAAGATTCGAGTGCCAACCCTAACGAGCGAACATTCAAACCTTTAATGTTTGGGGACAGCCTTAGTGTGTGTGTGTGTGTGTGTGTGTGTGTGTGTGTGTGTGTGTGTGTGTGTGTGTGTGTGTGTGTGTGTGTGTGTGTGTGTGTTTGCGTGCGTGCGTGCGTGCGTGCGTGCGTGCGTGCGTGCGTGCGTGCGTGCGTGCGTGCGTGCGTGTGTGTGTGTGTGTGTGTGCGTGTGTGTGTCTGTCATTAGCCCTGTGATTGACAATGTCCTCGCATTTCCACCTCGGCCCGCCCTCCTCTTCGTCCCTGTATTGACCTTGCTGTCAGACGTCTGTCGATGGCCCTTCCTCCTGTTATCAATAGCTGGGACTTTATCAGGATGGACACTCACCTCCTCTCTCTACTGTACAGGCTTATCTACATATACTGAGCAAATACGGAGTCTGTCAGAACCTCACTGTTCACTTATCTCTGAGAGGTAACCAGATGGACCCTCCGTGCACGCTCTCTCAAAGTTAAATGAACACTGTGCAGTATCAGGTGCCATTGTCAGGTGCTGTGCTCCTGAGAATAGAAATCAAAATCTTGTTATTTGACATAAGCTTTAAAGTAGAGAAGAAAACCTATTTATTTTTCACTCCCTCTATTTTAGACCCCCATTCCATTGCCCTCTATATACCCCCCCCCCCTCTCTCTCTCTCTCTTTCTTATCTGGGGTTTGGATTTAACTCCAGTGAAAGAAAGGAGTGCTGAGGTGGCCGGCAGCGGAAGAAAAAAAAAGAAAAGAAAAAAAAGAAAAAAAAGAATAGAGGATGACAAAGGAGAGGAGAATATGAGCGAGATAAAGGAAGAGTGGATGAGGTAGAGGAGAGAGCAGAGGGAGGGGAAAGTGAGAAGGGGAAATAGGAGAGAATGACAGATGGGTCCAAAGAAGAAAAGGGCTGCTGGGTTCAGCAATGCTGCAGAGCTGGGTCCTGATTTAGCCTGTCGGAGCATATGACAGCTTTACTGTGGGGTGTGTGCGTGCGTGCATGTGTGCGTACGTGCATGCAAGTCCTTGCACGCCGTCTTTAAGCAAGTGCGTTTGTGTGCCAGTGCAACGCGTGCGTGCGTGCCTTGGCACCATGCCAATGTTTACCTTGGATATATTATTTTGTGTGTGTGCCGGTTTACTGTGTGTGTGTGTGTGTGTGTGTGTGTGTGTGTGTGTGTGTGTGTGTGTGTGTGTGTGTGTGTGTGTGTGTGTGTGTGTGTGTGTGTGTGTTCAATGTAGGACAGTTCCTCCACCTGTTATCCCTCCATTCTTCTCCCTCCTCGCCGATTCCCACTATCCATCTCTTGTTGACTCAACAGCTGATAAACGGTCGGCCTGTTCATTTGCGTGGGCGTCGTGTATGTTT
The DNA here is from genome assembly GCF_963924005.1 of Protomyctophum bolini. Lineage (NCBI taxonomy): Eukaryota > Metazoa > Chordata > Actinopteri > Myctophiformes > Myctophidae > Protomyctophum > Protomyctophum bolini. The sequence goes on along the minus strand of NC_137870.1, from coordinate 21,057,700 downwards.
ACTTTAGCCCCGGCGCGTGTTGGCTTAAAGCTTAGCTCGGATTGCTCGCCAATCTTAAACGCGTCGAAATTTGTTGACGCACGTTCGTCCGCTCCTTTGTTCATCACGGATCGTTCTCAAATGATACGGCTCCCCCTGGTATGCGGGGGACAAACATCATTACAAAAAGGAAAATGGAGTACAGTAGTGCGTGTGGATATGCTCCACATCGCTCACGTTATTTTGTTTCTTTATGTTCGTAGCATTTATTTTTTTCCGCTCTTCAGATGAAACCCAATCCTCCTCTTCCTCTCCTGTTGGAAGTGGCTCCAGCTCCCTCCTTGTAATTTGTCCACTTCCTTGGTTCTCTGGGTTCGGCTGTGATGTCTGGAGCCAAGGTTATAGGTCGGAGCGGACCAGGTGTGCTATCTGGCGTCAGCTAGCTTGGCTGTTTGCTCGTTTCCCGCATGCTTGCATTTTCTCGGGAGGAGAGCCGTGTAGCCCAGCGTGAGGACATGCTGCTCCCTTGTTCTCTCCGTTTTGGGGTCTTATGTTAAATGGCTTGGGTCCAGCAACCTTGTAAATGACATTGGCTATGAAATTATGAATTATTAAGGGAGGCGGTTGAGACAGTAGGTTAGTAGAAAATGATTTTGACCTTACATGCAGCACTGCTTCTATGGTGCATGCACGAGTTTATGCACATCTCTTCAATAATACAATTCTGCTGTAGTGCAGACCCATTGTAAATAGTGTTAACTGAACTCAGAGGATGAACATTTGTACATCCTCTGAGTTCAATTAAACCTGAGGACAGAGTGAAAAGCCACAGTTTGCACATTTCATTGTTGAATCTGGCAGTCCAGAATTCCAAAGCGACTATACTGATCCTATCTTTGATTCAATCTGTTCTTCTTCCTGAACCCTAAATCATAAAGTTTCCGTTACTCGGGCCACGAGGCTGCCAATAGCAGATGTCTGGCTGCTCGGTTAGAGTCCTGTTCTGTGCTACTGCATGCAGATGACCCGGGGATTGTGAGGCGGAGGCCCGCAGACTGCAGACTGCACCGGGCCAGGCGGTTCGTCTGAAATGGAAGATGTGAGATCGTGACTGTCACAGACAATTGGTTGTGAATCAAGGAAGACGTTTACCTTCGAAAGCACGCACAAAACAGCAGGGGAGGACTTTGGTGCTTACGCATGCAGGACAGACAGCACACACGCACACGCACACACACACACAAACATGCACGCGCACACACACACACACACACACACACACACACACACACACACACACACACACACACACACACACACACACACACACACACACACACACACACACACACACACACACACACACACACACACACACACACACACACTCACTGTTACTGGGGCAATAACGCAAACACAAGGCCCTAATTCCTTGCTGATTTCTCCATGAAAAGCTAGCAGGACTCTGTCCTGTCTTTAAGCTGTCGAGGCAGATCACTGCTGCACTGAGATTGTAATGAGAGGCCAAAGCCCAAGGACATTGTAAACACAGCCAGGGACTTAACGAGGACTGTATAAGATTGCAGGAGCAACACCGGATCAATGTCAAAGCCGTTGTATACGGGCCGGGGACACGCTGCCGATGCACAGAAGATTTTCTTTTTTTTATGTTTTCTTTTTTACAACGAATAGAGGTCAGTTGAGAGGGAGGGAGAGAGTTAGGGTAGGAGGGAGAGGGAGAAACATACAAATAAACCAATAAACAAGTGCGGAGTGAAAGAGAGGAAGAGAGAGAGAGAGAGGGAGGATGTGTGATTCTTCGTGTGCTAACGTGCAGCTAGCTCTGACGTTCCATTCATCATGATTCAAGAATGACAGTGGGGGAGCAACGTTAGTGGAAACCACAATGTGATCGTTTCTCCCTCCTTCCCTCAGGCCTGTCATCTTGTTCCTCTGCCTTCTGGCTTTAGTTTGGTGACTGTTTAGTCTGCTCTGTGTGCGTGCGTGTGTGTGTGCGTGTGTGTGTGTGTGTGTGTGTGTGTGTGTGTGTGTGTGTGTGTGTGTGTGCATGTGTGCGCGCGTGCTGCATGCGTGCGTGCATGCGCATGGACACAAAACACTGCACAAGTGCACCTTTGTGTGTGAAATTGTGAATACCGTATGTACTCATGCACATGCATGAGTGTGAGCAAAATCTTTGCCTGTGTATGTTTGTGCATGCATTTTTACATGCAAATTTGTCCTGTTTGTGTGCATATTTTTGGATTTCTGTGTGTGCGTCCGTGCGTGCATGTGACTTTGGTTGTGCAGCTTGTTTCTGTGCACGTGCCACTGCCTATGTGTATGTGTACACATGATGCAGGCGTGTGCATGTCTGCGCCAAGAGACCGAGGCGGTCTGGACAGTAGAGGAGAGTGCGTTCTAAAATAGCACATGCTAAAGTCATTCCTTCGCTCTGTAGTCCTCCATGCGGCATGTTGCCCCCCAGGCTCTGCATGATGGCCTGGCATTTACACGTGTCCTCAAACGCACACACACACACACACACACACACACACACACGCACACACACGCACGCACACACGCACACGCACACACACACACACACACACACACAAACACACACACACACACGCACGCACACATGCACACGCACACACTGTCCACCCTACACAAATATAACATAGAATAGGCTCTGTGCATAACTGTTGTCCCGATTTCCCAAGGGTGGCATATACTGTACGCGTTTCCTGTTCCCATAGTTTTGTTTGAATGACTCCTTCATACAGTATGTGTTTCCAGTCCTACAGTACAGTATATGCTGCCAGGCCACTCAAACCACAAAGCTATGAGAATATACCGGAACAGGAAACGGGCATGCCACCTCCAGGAAACGAGGACTACAGTTATGCACACAGTCTGAGCCATTATGAGCGTGTATTGATTGAGACCATCCGACTCTGCCAAAGGTGTCACTCTGGAATCTCCCTCACTTGTTCCACTTCACCCCTCTTCTCAATTAGGCAGGAAGTGCCTTGGAGATAAAGGATCTGTCCCATTTCGGCTGCCAATTGTCACTTACCTGGTTGGCTAGATTGCAATCAGAAGGGGGTGTAGTTCTGATTGAAAGGCAAGGACACAAAAGGACAAAGAGGAAATCACTTAGGCAGCCTATTAGGGTTGGAATGGCCCCCTGCCTGCTACAATACAGTAACCTCTGATAATCTGGTACCGATAAGAGAGGTGTGTGTGTGTGTGTGTGTGTGTGTGTGTGTGTGTGTGTGTGTGTGTGTGTGTGTGTGTGTGTGTGTGTGTGTGCGCACGCGCGTGCGTGTGAGTCCACACTTGGGGTCTGAAAATTGAATTATAAGCCCTGGCCCCTGCAGTGTGACCATGACACTCTGCCTATAGTTCCCGTTCTTGTCTTTGTTTTATTTGGTAATCAGTGTAGCCACATGCATTACACACACCACATGCAGCCCAACGCCTTCCCAAGGCTCTATATGTACTGGATGTACAATACAACACAGTCAGTCACTTCAGGAACAACCTCAGAGGACTTAGTTCTGAGAAGTAGAACCCCTATAGAAGATTATGGTCCAGTGCAAGCATGAGGTCTTCTATTTTAGAATGAAGTGCTGGAATGTTCTGCATCACCAACACCCCACTAATCCTACACTACACACCAGTGTGTGTGTGTGCGTGCGTTTGTGCATGCACATGCATGTGTGTGTGTGTGTGTGTGTGTGTGTGTGTGTGTGTGTGTGTGTGTGTGTGTGTGTGTGTGTGTGTGTGTGTGACTACAGTAAGTGGGTGGAGATTGCCTGGGTTTGCGTACACATAAACAGTCAGGTGTGGGTCAACTGGATCTGTTAACAGATGGATTGATGCATGGATCAATGGGTCAGTGATTTTGTGTGTGTGTGTGTGTGTGTGTGTGTGTGTGTGTGTGTGTGTGTGTGTGTGTGTGTGTGTGTGTGTGTGTGTGCGTGTGCGTGTGTGCGTGCGTGCATGCGTGCGTGCGTGCGCGCGTGCGTGCGCATGTATATAGCCTTTTGGACTATTTTGTAAATTAGATTTTCTAAAAAATACTCCATATTCATCATCATAACCTCTGTGGAATTCTATTATTTTGCTCTTGCAAAGCCTAGCTAACATGTAGCATGCAATGACAACAGGGACAAGCATGTCAATTTGGTTGTGTTTTGAACACCCAAACTTTCAATTGGGATAAATTATCTAAAGAGCCGAATCTAAATCATAGTGTCAATACAAAAACATGTAAAAGCAAAAAGCTAAATACTCTCTTCCGTGGTTCAACAATGATATTCTTCAGATCATTAAAACATTGAGACCTTGCCCTTAAACACTTTTTAAATAACAAACAACAATTTGAACTTGTTCTGTTCCTGCCAACACTCCCGATTCTAGGAGGAGTCTCCCTACACTGATAACACTATACTCATTTAACTAATGATGATAGTGCAATGTAAGGGTGTGAACTAGCCGACACCAAGCCGGGACTCTTGGATGGCCGCCCTCCAGTCCTTCCTATGAGGGTCTGGAGCTCTGCAGTGGGCCTGGCTCCACTGTCATGCCACAGTGTGTCCACATCAGTGGTACGCCCCCTCCCCCTCCTATAGCTCAGCTCTGCAGTGGGCCTGGCTCCACTGTCAGTGGTACGCCCCCTCCCCCTCCTAGCTGTGCCTTGGGTTGACTCAGTACAGTAACAGTATAACTCAGTGCCCCGGCCAGCCTCATCCTTCTCTCTCTCTGATGTTGTCCGTGACCCGACCCGTGTACTGCGTGTGTCCACGTCTTTGCCCCGTACATCGGTAGTCTATAATGATTCTGATTTAAATTGATTGATTGATTTTTATTCAAGCACAAGTCAATACAAAAACTGTTACTGTGGACGGCACCATGATTAAGCTCACACTTGTTTACAACAGGGTCCACCATTTTCAATTCATCAGAACATTTAGAGACGTACAAATAGAAGTTCTATACTGTTGCAACGAAGAGAGACGGTCGGAATGTCACTAAAATTGTTTCCACATGTGTCTCTCAATTGGCCCGTCCAACAATTGTTTGATGTGCTTATTCAAAATAAAATATAATTAGAACTTAATATTGGGTATAGGCAGGTAAAGCACATGTGTAAGGTCAGATTACATTTTAATTGCTTTTGTTAGAAGGGACTTGTCGTGTCAAACTGCACAACATGCATGCAATTATTTTCTTGTACTTGTCATACTGCATCACATCATGGTCACAACCTATAATTTGAATTTACAAGCAGGTAGTAAAACCAGAAGAAACCAAAGATATGTTTCACCACTGACATAAAACACTTTACCTTTGAAATAATTATTTAACGACCTTCAGTCTTAAACTTGTTTTTCAATGTTTATAATGTGGAAGAGTTAAAGGACCACTTCACCACTTTTCAACATCACTTCATATAATTGGTCCTCACTAATTTTCATGATAAAACACAACCATTTTTTCTACTCAGTCTGTGTCTCATAGGAGGGCTGTGGGCAGATCTGACACACGTCCACCAGTGACATCATCGTTAGATCGGCAGATTTGTTTTAAAACAAGATTTGTTTTTAAATATATTAAGATTTTTATTATCATGAGAACGATGGCTTTCATTATCGCATTGCAACTTTTCAGGAAAAGAAAGCCTGCAGTTTCTATTAGCATGGATTCCCCATTGATGTCACTGGTGGACGGGTTTCTGAACTGCCCACAGCCCTCCTATGAGACACAGACAAATTGTGATATTTTATCATGAGTGAAGACCAATTATAGGAAGAGAAGTTGAAAAGTGGTGAAGTGGTCCTTTAAGGTTCAGTTCCACCTTACATTGTTATTATGTTGTTAGTACCTTTTGCCTTATAATATGGCATGTTCTTACCATCTGAATATCTAGAGCCAACATGCCGTGGAACACTATTGTATGTTTAAGCAATAAGCCACGAGAGGTCTCAGGTTACCGGGTATTTTACACTGGCTGGGGGCGTAGGCAGACCCGACGCGCAGCGGAGGGTCGGCTTACCCGGTAAGCTGGGGCCTCGAGTGGCTTATTGCTTTTCTAAAACGGTTACAAACATTATAGCAATATTAACCTAATAAAACTATTACATTCACAAAAGTATCTACGCTTTGCGCCACCATGCGAGCGAGCCAGAGCCACAGCACTTCCTTGTTTTTCCCGCAAGTAGCCTATGTGACGGGAGAATAGCGCTTGATATCTTTACGGGGCTGCCTGGAGCCACACATTCACAGTCATATGAGACGGGCGGTGCTTAGACGCCCGCACGGCATGTGTTTGTAAAGCAATGAAGCGCTCCCCTTCCCCAGTTCAGCTACAAGGCTGCAGTTTGATACAAAGTGATTGAAGGAGTGGGTTATCGGTGAGTTTACACCGGTCACGTGACGGTAACCAGCCAATCAGAATGAAGTATTGGGACTACCCGTTTTAGAAATTGTATTTAATACAGCTTAGACTCGTGACACAAGCACTCCTGTATTATATCATTGTAGGCTTTCTCCCTGCTTTAATCCGAGACCTTCTGTACCACCACACTGAATGTATAGGATACTTCTACCACAAACTCATACAATATTATACCTCTTAAGTAAAGTGTATCTCCAACTCGTGTTTGTAACATTTACTGATACACAATTCCTCTGCAATAATCACCCATGTTTTCTGGGTTGATGTTAGATGTCAGAGCTCTAGTAGAGCAACTATACAGGCTTCCATCAGTGGTCATTTACTTGATCCGAAGTAGACCACATTTGATCAGTCTGTCTTTTCGGTAAGGGATTGATTGATTTAATTGTATTTGTTATTTCACACACTGTAGGTACATTTCAGAACGAAAGCACAAGTCAATACAAAACTGCTACTTTGTGGACGAAACCATGATAAAGCGGCGGTGGCTCAGGGGTAAAGTAGAGTGGCTGGATGGTATCCGTAAGGTTGCCAGTTTATTGTTATTATTTAATAGTGAAACAGGACATCATCATATAAAGAAAGGGAAAAACATGTACAGCATCGGGGAAAAGGGGTGGGACTCAGCCTTTTTTATGGTGGCCAATTTCGAATTGCAGCCGTCTGTTGGTGCTCTTTGAGAGGGGTTTTGAAGGAGTCAAGGGATTCACATGTCTTAATGGCTGTTCCACATTTTAGTGGCATAGGAGCTAAATTAATTTAATTCCTTGGGACTGTTTAGAATGACGGAAGGCCTGCAGGTCTGTTGATAAACAACAGTGTAATATTTAGAACGGATAACACGAGCCATTCAGCAGAGAGTGTGCAGCTGCAACCCCTTTTGAATTGGCACATCAAAGTGGTGGGTGGGCTGAATTCTCTGTACGCTCTGATCTCGAAACGAGAGACCGATGGCAATGTTTTTAATAGATGACTCAAATTATGGCTAAAAGAAATCACTCACATGAATACATTCTGATTTGACTGGCCTATTGTTTTCATCATGTTGTCTTTTCTAATAGCTCATGTGTGTATTTAATTCTGACTAATGCTTTCCCCCCCATATTTGAATTGTACATTTTACTGGAGTCTTTCAAGCTGCCGTTGTGTGGAGAATTTACATGTTTGCTGAAACACAGGCAAAGTATGTAACTTTTGGCACTTTTACAAATCATGTCCTCTATAGCAGTAGTTATCAGCCACTGAAGTAGTGTGGCCTTTATTTACCTGCAGAAACATATTGTCCTCTTGCTCTTACAGGACAAAAGAAAAAGGTACAAACCTTTACAATAACGTCAGTGGTGGAAAAAGTACTAAATGTTTTGTAAGTAAATGTTGCAATCTTACAAGTAGAAGTCCCATATTATAAATGTACTTGAGTAAGTACAAAAGTAGCTTAAAGTACCAAAGTAAAAGTACTTAAGTAGAATGTAAATGTACTTAGTTACTTTCCACCACTGAATAACGTAGAACTACCACAGGCTAACGATGCTTTCATGTTGTGCGTCTGTGTGCCTCCATGATGAAGAATTGGATTGCTGTCGGTGTCAGACATCAAACATCATCAAAGCTCCTCTTCACTCTCCCTCAGCTGTCCTCTCAACATTTCCCTTCTCTCCATTTGGTCTTTTCGGCTTTTCGTTGGGTGATTGCTGCCTCTTTGTGTTGCCTGTGCGTGCATGTGTGAGTGCGTGCATGTGTGAGTGTGTGTGTGTGTGTGCGTGAATGTATGTTTTTGTTTCTGTATGCCTGCTTTAATGCACCGCCCTCATCCATTAGTCACATCAATCCATACGTCAACATTGTCTGGAGTGGCTCTCTCTGCCTGTAGCTTACCTCTCTCATGTTCCGACTACCTTTCTGTACCTCACTCCCATGTGCACTTTCCTCTCCCTCTGAGCCTGTCAGAGGTTTGCCTTTGTAATACTAACCAGGTGAGACGCAGTATAGGCCACATAAACTAACCTGTCATTGGGAACGCAAAACAAAAGAACTCCTCTTTTCACAGTGTGACCTCAATCACTGTTCGAGACTCCTTGTAGTTCTCAAGGGGCCTGGAAATAAGTCCGGACTTAACTGGACCCTAACTGGGCATTCCTGAACAATTACCATAATGTAAAAAAATATATATAACCCTGGCCCGGCAAGAAACCACGTTGGGTCGGGTTATAGTGTTGGTTTCGGTCAGAAATTGAGAACTCTTAACTCCTTTCTCAGATAGAGGCTTGGTTCTTCTGAACCATGGATTATTGGGCTCCAGAGGCAGGCTGGTATCATAGATACAGTATTTACTCTCTGGTGGGGTCGAGGTGACATTGAGGGGATGTGTAGACGGGATTAGACCAGAGTCAAGGACTATATGGGGAGTGGACGGCTGCATGAGGCATCAATGGAAACAGTGTGTGTGCGGCTGTGCCTGTGCGTGTGTGCGTGCATGCATTGCATGCAGCTTGTTTTTCTTTAGTTAGATCAAAGTGTGTGTAGTAGTGTGTTTGGGGGCTTTGCAGTGGCCAAACATGTGTGTGCGTGCGTGTATGCGTGCGTGCGTGCACGTGTGTGTGTGTGTGTGTGTGTGTGTGTGTGTGTGTGCATGTGTGTGTGTGTGTGTGTGTGTGTGTGTGTGTGTGTGTGTGTGTGTGTGTGTGCATGCGTGCGTGCGTGCATGCGTGTGTGTGATGAAGTGAGCTGTCCTGTCCTCCTCCAAAGGCCTGTAACTCAAGGTATTCATCAATCACTCCCTCTGTTCCTCCCTCTGCTGTCCTCTCCCATCTCTACCCCCCCTCTCTCCTCTCTCTCTCTGTCTCCACTCCTTCAACTACCCGTCCTTGTTGCTCCCCTGCTCTTCCCTCTAACCCCTGTAGTCTTATAAACCATTTTCACTGCTGTTTCCCCTCGTCCTCCCTCGCCCCTTCCTTGCTTTCATGCCCACCCGCGTTGTATCTCTCTCTCTCTCTCTCTCTCTCTCTCGCTGTGTCTCGATCTGATCATCATCATCATCATCCTCCTCATCACTGTCGGGTGGCTACAGATAAGCTCAGTAATAATGTGCGTGTGTGTGGGTGTGTGTGTGTGCGTGCGTGCGTGCATGCGTGTGTGTGGGTGTGCGTGCGTGCGTGCGTGCGTGGGTGGGTGCGTGCAGGATTGCCAAGGCATCTCTCCGCAGCGGTGATTTATGAGTGCATTTATAGCAGGTATGGTTGCCTAACAGTCACCTATCCAGGAGGATAGGAAACTCTTCATTTCCTTATGGACTTTTTACTGACATCGACTGTCAGTTCCAATGGGCCTCCTTCTTTTAAAGGATAGTCCCATAACAACTAGTAAAGCAACTCTCCCCACCCACCCTCTCTGTCTCTCTCGCTTTCTCCCCACGTGCCTTACAAATTACTGAGCTCAGCTGGCGTGTGTGTGTGTGTGTGTGTGTGTGTGTGTGTGTGTGTGTGTGCTGTGCACACACGCGTGTGTACATGCTGTACTGTATATGCATGTGTTCAATGTTGTCCTTGTTCCATTTTTTGCTGAGACCCAAAAGTCAGTGATACACAAACTCAGGTTTGTAAAAACTGTCCTGCATGAGATAATTGATTGACATCTTTATCGACAAAATGCATATACAGTATCTGCCACGAGGATAAAACACAACAAAGCTTGAGAGGAGAGCTTATTTTCATTGTGGTCCTTAACAGTCCTTGGAGCGTGACAAATTAATTATCCGAAAATGTTGCTTTATCTTCACATTATGTGTGGAAGTGGGCTGTACATCCATGACACAAACAGCACTTTAAATTAATGGTAATTAATTGCACAAAATACTCCCGGTGGGTGATTGCTACATGTTTGGGGTCATGTCAGACTGAGGTATAGAGTTGCTGTGCATCAGGCTCCCTAAGGACAGAGATATACTGTATAGGGGAACTGGGAAGTGAGGATAAAGTCTACTTTTAAAGTGTTCTGCTGTGTTTGTGGGGGAGATGTAAGGATGCAGCTATCCTCCTGACAGCTGGGTTGGTACAGCAGCTTTGAGGCATCCTTGAAACACTGATATATAACATGATATGTATACTTCACAGAACAGTAGACACAACAGTATACGGTATAGTCTGGGAGTGCAGGGAAGGGAAAGGTGCAGCTGGTAAAGTTGGAGCTTAGGGTGTATTTTGTTGAATATAAAACATTTTGAAATGGTGTTTGGTAAGCTGCTCAGCTACATGTTTTCAAATAATTGTTACAGTATATTACGAGGGTAATCTTGTTGAAAAACGTGTGTACTGCTATGGATTTGCACTCCTCCTCTATTCACTAGTTTCCATGGGATCAGGGACAATTAGAATGCAACTAATGCAATTAAGTTACATAAGCCCAGCAATGTGTGACATATAATATTCTCTAGTTTCTATACAAACTGGTAATTGTGAAAATTAGAATGCAATTAAGTTACATAAGCCAAGCAACGTGTTCTACAAACAGTTATACAGATCTACAAGCTCGTAGCGCGCCACTCGGTGGCGCTCTACGAGCTTGTAGGTCTGCTATTTTAGAAAAAAATAAATTACAAATTAATTAATTTAATTTTTTTAAATTAATTTAATGTTAATCTGTTCATGCACTTCTATGAGCAGCATTTGTTGTGCCTTAACAAACCATGCAAAAACTGTTCACCTGAAGACGGATGGTGGCAAACATGGCTCAATAATTCTGGGTCATCATTGCAAAGCAGTGTGTACACCCCTGCTCTACGTAGGTCTAGACAAGTGTCAAACTCATTTCAGGTCATGGGAATGTACAGTGTGATGCGACATGAAAAAAACGAGGATATTTAGGGAGACCCATCACCCTTTCCATGAATAAACCATTTTAACATCGGCAGCACCCACAGCTAGACTGGTTCCACCCGAATACACATTGTTGTTGCTGTCGGGAAATGGAATGCTATTTTTCAGAAATAGCGAAAAGAGAAGATTGACAAGCTCACAATGTGTCGCAGAGCTTGTAGATCGGCTATTTTCACAAGGTTTGATTGACACTCTTGTAGAACGAAGTAGGGGCCTTAACTGGTTCATTCTGCTTATTCTTAAATAATAAAATAACTAAGTGAGATTCTGATTTCTTCTGTTGTATTTCTAGTTTATAGAGCATGCAGGTCCTATTTTTAGTTAATTATAGCCTGCCTACATCAAATCATTTGCATTGTTAAATGACTCATTAGATATACAGTAGTCTTTGATTGCAGAGCACATCCCCTTCCAGTTCCGATGAGCTGCTTAAATATGTAGAAAACATTACCACGTCCGTCTCATTAGGCCTAATCTCTCAAGAACAGATTCCAAGCAGACCTGATTCATACCTATAGTTGCAAGCCAGTGTGCACTCCAAAAAGATACACAAGCTCAAAACGCATTGCATTATTTATGACACATTGTAAGCAAATAGATCTATAGATTATTTTCGGCACGTGACACCATCCTATGACAAATTATACATTGACCCTTACAAATACTAGTGACCAGCTGGAAAAACAGCTAGGATAAACTAGTGGCTGAAAACGGCACAATCGAGATAGTGCGAGAAACGGCACAATCGAGATAGTGCGAGAAACGGCACAATCGAGAAAACGGCACAATCGAGAAAACGGCACAATCGAGATAGTGCGAGAAACGGCACAATCGAGATAGTGCGAGAAACGGCACAATCGAGAAAACGGCACAATCGAGAAAACGGCACAATCGAGATAGTGGGGGAAACGGCACAATCGAGAAAACGGCACAATCAAGAAAACGGCACAATCGAGATAGTGGGGGAAACGGCACAATCGAGATAGTGCGAGAAACAGCACAATCGAGAAAACGCCACAATCGAGAAAACGGCACAATCGAGATAACGGCACAATCGAGATAGTGCGAGAAACGGCACAATCGAGAAAACGGCACAATCGAGATAGTGCGAGAAACGAAGTGTTGAAGTGTTTCCAGTGGAAGCTGCCCCCTATAGCCTGGCATAGCCCAGACTAATATCACTGCGTAGATATTAGTCTGAACTTCAGGTGTGGGAAATGTATTTCTAAGGGCCGGTTATACAAACAGATTCCAACGTCACAGAAAAAAAGTCTCACTTTGAATAGTGGGCTCTGATTGGTCACCCACAACTCTGGCTGGAGTGCCAGACCAATCTCCCCAGGGATTGTTTTTCCCGGTGGCAGATTGGTCTGGTTTCTAGGCTAGCCCCCAGCAGCTTGACAAGCTGCTAGCCTAGTCTGGTTTCTAGACTAGCCCCCAGCAGCGTGACGAGGCTAGCCCCCAGCAGCTTGACAAGCTGCTAGCCTAGTCTGGTTTCTAGGCTAGCCCCCAGCAGCGTGACGAGGCTAGCCCCCAGCAGCTTGACAAGCTGCTAGCCTAGTCTGGTTTCTAGTCTAGCCCCCAGCAGCGTGACGAGGCTAGCCCCCAGCAGCTTGACAAGCTGCTAGCCTAGTCTGGTTTCTAGTCTAGCCCCCAGCAGCGTGACGAGGCTAGCCCCCAGCAGCTTAACAAGCTGCTAGCCTAGTCTGGTTTCTAGTCTAGCCCCCAGCAGCGTGACGAGGCTAGCCCCCAGCAGCTTGACAAGCTGCTAGCCTAGTCTGGTTTCTAGGCTAGCCCCCAGCAGCGTGACGAGGCTAGCCCCCAGCAGCTTGACAAGCTGCTAGCCTAGTCTGGTTTCTAGGCTAGCCCCCAGCAGCGTGACGAGGCTAGCCCCCAGCAGCTTGACAAGCTGCTAGCCTAGTCTGGTTTCTAGGCTAGCCCCCAGCAGCGTCACGAGCCACAAAGGATTTATTTTGCGTTTTCTATGGCAGGTAGTGTATCTTTAAGAAGTAGGCCTACAGGATGTATACTTCAGTTTTGTGACTTTTGTCATGTGACCTCTTTCAGGAAGTCCACTAGATTCCATTGCAAACATTTCATGACACCAAGCCCTCAGAAAGGCTGGCCAATGTTGAAGCCACGAAGCGTAGTGGTCAAGGCTGGAACTGCAGGGGGGCCCGTGGATTTAGCATGAGGAAACCCTGTATGTACTATGTATTGTCTTCTTTTCACCTGGTCTTTCAGTAGTTCAATATAATTGTATGAAAGTTATTATTATGAAGTTTGATGTGAAAAGGCCTTACATGCCTGTGTAAACATACCTGTTCATCTATTATTAGAGTTGTTAGTGTCTACCCTACAACTGGGAGGTCGGGGTTGTATCATACCAAAGACTGTAAAAATGGGACCCAATGCCTCCCTGCTTGGCAGTCAGTATCAAGGGTTGGATAGGGGGGTCAGATCAACTACAATGATTCCCAAGCGTGGCTGCGGCTCACAGCCTGGAGAACAGATGCGGACAACAAATTTCACTGCGGTAACGTGTGTGACAAATAGTAGGACTCTGACTTTGTACTACCTGGTTTATTTCAAGTTGATTCAACGTACTTATCTGACTTTGTTGTACAGCTGCAGAAGGTTCTGTTTGTAATATTATTAGTTGTGTTATGTAACAGCAACAGTGTTGAGGCCTTTGGGGCACAGCAGTAATTTGTAGTAAACCAATTTGACATTATATTGAAGAAAATCGATGTGCTGCATTGTTTCTTTTGCAATGTATATGTAAATGCGACAGTTACACGAGTAATTTAATTTACATGTTGTTTACAGTAAGCACAGTTTTTGCTCGCAGTTTTACACTTCTGACTGTCAATTAACCATGATGACTAAAGAGAGAACGGTCTCCAGAGTTTTGATGGAAGGAAGGTGTTTATACTTACTGCCAAGTTATAAACTCTACATAACGGGGGCGGCACATTTTTCTCTGCTTGCTGAGAACTCAAATATTTTCAACTTTGGAAAACATTTTTACTGTAGGTGAGCACCGTTTTCAGCCAGGGAAAAACACGTCTGTGTACATGGCCCCTTTTGTGTTACTGGACGTGCATGGAATGAAGAAAGAAAGCGTGTTTGGAATGGATGTCCTTGCAGTGAGTGAGTCATGCATCAATATTAAAACCTCCACAGAGACACCGGA
>NC_137870.1:20918185-21035685 GCF_963924005.1 Protomyctophum bolini | reverse complement strand
CAGTCCGCCTGTTATAGTGCCACCAGGAGGCAGATTTTTGCAAAACACATTTGTTTTATACTACTAGTTTATGTCCAAACTTCACGCAAATCGGCACACATTATCTATTATCTCTATCTGTAGTCATTTGATCAAGTCGGATCTGTCCGATTTTTCGTATTCCATCTGATTGGCTATTGATTGGAATCTAAAATGTGCAGGAGTGCTTTGCTTTGAACAAAATGCCTCAAATCATGAACCCAGCAACTCCACTCACCTCTATAATGACTGACTTCTGAACATTGCTGGCCCACAATAAGCTACCTGCCTCCGAAGAGCAATTTTTCTAGTTGGTTCTGCAATGAAGTTTCCGATATACAAGCTCACAACGCGTCACAACACGATGCGTTGTGAGCTTTTAGATCTATTAATGTATCTATTAATGTTACCCCGGCCCAGAATATGGCTGCTTGGGTTCAAGTATACAAAAACTGTGTATCCTTTTCAGGACGGCCCTTATTTTTTTCTTGGAAATAAGGAATGAATTTCAGAGAATTGGCAACCCTCGCCATGCGCTAGCCTTGAGCCTTGAGTACGAGGCTGATAACTTGGCCCGTTCCCATTTGCCTGGACCAGCACCCCTGTGGAGTAACACAGTGCAGGGCTTCTGTTCCTGCACAGCCCACAGCCTCTCTCTCTCCTCAGTGTTTACCCACACTTTACTCTGAAGGAAAGAACAAATTAATCAGCCACAGCCTCCCGTACAGCACTGCTGTTGGTGACTAATGATAGTTTGAGGTTAATTTGTACACCTTGGAGAGAGTCTCCTGTGAGATATAAGTATGTGTGCTGTGCCTGTGTGTGGGCCCATTGTGTGTGTGTGTGTGTGTGTGTGTGTGTGTGTGTGTGTGTGTGTGTGTACGTCTGTGCAAGCCAAATGACGTAATGATGACGTTATGATGACGTCCTCCGGTGACATTCAGGACTAGGCCAAATCACAGCCCATATGGGGATAATCTTATGTCATTTCCAGGACATCTTCACCATAAATAATATAGCTTATTCTGGGCCAGATCTTTCTAGTTATGATATGACTTAAGCTGATGTGGCCTCGGCCGGAGTCTCTCTGATTCATCCAGGGACATCCGTCCTAATGGGCAGAATTAATGTTGGTTGAAATCAGATGATTTTCTGGGCCAGATCTTACTAGTCTTGTTTTGACTGTGTGTGTGTGTGTGTGTGTGTGTGTGTGTGTGTGTGTGTGTGTGTGTGTGTGTGTGTGTGTGTGTGTGTGTGTGTGTGTGTGTGTGTGTGCGTGTGTGTACAATCCCGTGCATGCCATTTGCTTTCATTTACCTCATTCCCCAGGGCTGTAAAAGTGCTGTAGCCTACCTACTGTATATGGTCTTATTAATGAATGACTTCGCTAGCAGATACAGTTGCTTTAACACATTATAAATAGATCCTCCTGCATATTTTACATTTTAATACACAAATACTCTTATCAAAAGCCTTTAAATATCGACCATACCGCCTTCTATTATACAAAGTACTGAATCTTTTACCTCAATTATTGTGCGTGCGTGCGCGTGTGCGTGTGTGTGTGTGCGTGTGTGTGTGTGCGCGTGTTTGTGTCTGTGTCTGTGTGTGCGCGTGCATGTGCGGAAGAGTATACTTGCATGGATTTTCTGGCATCTCTGCATAGCTGTGTTGCAGAGAAAGTGATATCTCTGCAGTTTAATTGCGTGTGTGTGCGCGTGCGTGCGTGCGTGCGCGTGAATGCGTATGTATGTGTGGGTCTATCTACTCGATGCGTGTAATCTCCTGCACCTCTATTCTTGGGAGCACCAAATGTGCTCCAAAGGGTGGAACAATAAGACATGGAAAAAGCAGACATGCTGGAACATCCTGGTCTGGACATATCACTGAAGAGTGAAATGCGAGGACCAGGTAAAAGGGAGAGTG
Source organism: Protomyctophum bolini (assembly GCF_963924005.1). Taxonomy (NCBI): domain Eukaryota; kingdom Metazoa; phylum Chordata; class Actinopteri; order Myctophiformes; family Myctophidae; genus Protomyctophum; species Protomyctophum bolini. Next base: position 21,033,741 of record NC_137870.1, on the reverse strand, counting down.
CGTGCAGGGACAGCACTGAGGGACACATGCTACAGTATGGGTTGTTATGGAATGAATACAGTCAAAGTCAATGGAAGATTATGTTCCTCACAAATATAGAAATGCAAATCTGTGTGTGGGAATGTAGGATTAGTGTGTGTGTGTGTGTGTGTGTGTGTGTGTGTGTGTGTGTGTGTGTGTGTGTGTGTGTGTGTGTGCGTGCGTGTGCGTTTGTGTGTGTGCGTGTCGGGGTTGCAAACCCCAAATCCATCCAGCCCCAACAAAGCGGCCACAGTATGAGCTCACTCCCTCTCCAGAGCCTGCACTTGGTGTAACGCAGGCTGGCATTTAGACTGGCAATGATTTACGACGCCGGATACTGGCACCCATCATGACGCCTCGCTGTGGGCCCATTAGGTAGGCAAGACCTCATTTGCATACATCTGCATATGAGTTACAGGAAACCCGTAACCTGTGACATCAGCGCATATCACCTCTGCATATTACGCACGCTCAAATCAGTCAAATGTAATCAGTTGAGAGAGTGGTTTAGTCTTATGAGTGGTTCCTGTGACTCTGAAATGATAACCATTAAGTTAGTGAGCGCTGAGCGGTGGAACAGCATGGAGCGTGTACACAGTGATGTATAGTTCTGCCATGACAGGGTCACCATGAGTGCATCTGCTGCAACAAACAACTGTGCATAAAGATGGAAAATATTACTAAGAGATGTAGTTTGTATTATGGTTAATATTATAATGATTGTTATTACTGTATGTATGACTATGTCTGAAATTAGGGGGTGAAAGTAGTTCTTAAAGCATGGGTCCACTATAGAATTTGCAAGAAAGAGAGAGTTGAAATGTACGTCATTTCTTGAGTAACATAGGAGAAGAGAAGTGGAAAAACTGGAGCCAAACACTGATTTCCAAACGACTCTGGGAAAGGTCTTCCCAGAGATGACATTCTACGTACGATTAGACTTTCTCCCTGAACAATTTCTTAACCCAAATCGCTGAAACTAACCAGAAGAAAGGAGGAGATGTCTCCAAACATTCCCACAGCTCTTGTTGTCTGTCCAGACATTTAAACTGGCTGTTCCCATTATAATGTGCTCCCGCGCGGTGCCGGGGGATGATTCAGCGTGCGAGATGTTTTCATGGGTCCCTGCGCCAAAAATCTCCCTCCCTCCCTCCCTCCCTCCCTCCCTCCCTCTCTCTCTCTCTCTCTCTCTCTGCTGCTTGAGCTAACGACCACCCCAGATGGAGCAAATCACTTCCTTTGAGGCGCCTGCCATTGCTCTGAAACACACAGAGAGAGAGAAGGAGAGATGTGAGGAGAGGGAGAACGAGGGCGATAAGGAGGGAGAGAGAAAGAAAGATACATAGGGTGCGTTGGGATATATGTAGGCACACTGCGCTCACTGCCAATACAAACTATAGCCTGATAGGCCAGTGCGCTCCCGGTGCACATTTCCGAAAGTACCCATTGAAGGAGGGAGAAAAGTGAGATTAGAAAGATAACACATGGAGGGGAGAGGAGGTGGGCTTCCTAAGAGAAACCTCCAACAAGGGCAGAAAGGAAAACAAGATGGCTGCCCAACACTCCAGTGCATATTTGAGAACACGTGTAGTGTTCATGAGGCAGGCACATAATAACATGTATGCATTAACATATATACTGTATATGCACACATTTTAGAAAAATGCTATTTTTACCTACAAGCTCACAACGTGTCACACATTGGCATGTTGTGGGCTATTAATGTCATTACTCGCTCAATACCTAATCCAATCCCTGACCCCAACCTGAGTCTTTTCCTGATTGTAACTCTAAAGCAGTGGTTCTCAAAGTGGGGTTCGCTCTGCAAGCTTGTACAGTACATCTGCTAACCTACTATAAATACACCACATCTATTATAATCCACATACTGTAACTCGAGAACCCACCACAGGTGTGCCGGTGTCGAGTGGGTCAGATACACGGTTGTCCAGAACCACACAAAAAAGGCTCTGGTCAGGCTCTGCCAGTGGACCGAATGAGCCTAAGTCGCCTCACCTGTAGGTTCCATGACGTCACATTAAGATTAGGCAACACGCTTCATATTTGGGCATGCCTGACACAGAACTCCATATATCAGAATAAAGGGACACAGAGAGACAGAAACAGAATACAGAAATCTCCATATATGGGCACAAAAGGGTGGGGGTTCGTGGCAAAATACAGGGTACTTGATATGACATGAAAAGGTTTGAAAACTACTGCTCTAAACTTTAGACTGTAAGGTTTAGAGGACCTTACTCACCGGGAGCGTTTATTTTGTGCGATTAATTTGCATTAATTTGTACTGCTGTTCGTGTCATGAATACATGGAAACAGAACGAGAATACTACTATGCAATTAAGCAATTTATTACAAGGTTTCACCGCGAATGAAAGCATAAACTGTTATGAATAAGACATCACCAAATTCCTCTCGTCCCCAGTGTGTAATGACCTTCACTCTAAAAATGTTCTTTTTAACCAGAAAACAACATTTTCTTTCTTTCCAGGCCACAATTTATCAAATTCTACTACTGTGGGGATATTTGGCCCTCACAAGTATAGTGCAATTGCACGCACGCACGCCGCACACACGCACGCACGCACGCACACTCGTAGGAGAAAATGACCCGCGCTTCATTCACAACCCAGACAGTAAAAGTTAACAGTGCAGGACGTGGACTCTCTTCTCACTGCCCCTCCCTCCAACACACACACACACACACACACACACACACACACACACAGACCTACAAACCCCTTTCTCCCATAAGCTGTCGGCTCCGAGGGGAGAGCTTGGATATTGGCCATGCCCTGTCCCGCGGAAACTCCCAGGCCCCAGCTCCAGGCCTGAGGGGCCCTCTGGGGCCCCCAACCTTCCCCCTGCTCTGATCTCCCAGCCAGGCTGCTGTTGGATGGCCGTCAGGGCGGAGAAGGGCAGCAGTCACACTCCATCGTCCTCTCTCTCCCTCTCTGTCTCTCCCTCAACCTGTCGCCATATTTCACGTTTCACGTCCGTGAGGTCCATCCGTCTCGATGCAGATATCGGCCCTTAACTGCCTTTGGTGTTCAGTCATGGTCAATTGGCTCTGCTTTATGTTATAATGGCTATAGTGCAACATCTCAACTGCTGTGTGGTGTGTCGGGCCACACCAGGGCTATTTGTGTGTGTGTGTGTGTGTGTGTGTGTGTGTGTGTGTGTGTGTGTGTGTGTGTGTGTGTGTGTGTGTGTGTGTGTGTGTGTGTGTGTGTGTGTGTGTGTGTGTGTGCGCGCGTGCCCTAAAGGACAGTGGGAGTGGTTTCATGTTTAGTTTGGATTCACTCTGACACTGATTGGCCGTGATTCTGCACAATCTCAGATTGTTGTAATGTAATGAGAAGTGAACAACAAGGTCAGTGTGGGTGTGTGCACGTGTGTGTGTGTGTGTGTGTGTGTGTGTGTGTGTGTGTGTGCATAACCAGTGCAATCATGCAAGCATTTTTCCTTTCTTCTATGTATATACTAGCATCAGGTTTTGTGGATATGCTTGCATGCCACACGTGTGTGTGGCATGTGCATATTATTCTGTATGCACACACACACACACATGCATACATATATTTCACATTTTTGTGTATTGTTTTGTGTGTGTGTGTGTGTGTGTGTGTGTGTGTGTGTGTGTGTGTGTGAGTGTGTGTGTGTGTGTGCATGTGTGTCTGTCTGTGCATGTGTCTGTGGTTAGGTGAGGCTGATGGAAAAGCCAGCGTTTGGCAGGCTAACCCATACGTTGTGGCTGCTCAGTTTGTAAAGGTTTTCTGGCATACTTCTCATGAAACACACTCCACACTGTAGCCGTCCAACACGCGCACACACACACACACACACACACACACACACACACACACACACACACACACACACTCTGTCTTCACTTCACAGCACCATGCAGTCTCTAAATAAACTGTAAACATTGGGATAAAAACTAGATCACTACACACTCAAAAAGAGAGTGACCATAAGGGTCAAGTTTGACACTCTCACAGGTAAATGGTAAACATTAAATGTTTTAAACTCTCAAAGTTAAAGGGACACTTCACCCTTTTTGCAAAAAATATATATGTTAATGACGTTTAGGAGCTTTAGAACACTTTCCTGGGGGTCTTTATGTGTGTAATATGTGGTTTTAGATATTTTATATTGTAGCAGTGAGCCTGTTGTCTCTGATGTCATGGACACTGGGCTCACTTCCTTCCTGGACTACATGTTGTCTCAGTAAGACAGCTCTCCCCCCTATCCACAAGGAGGAGCAGTGCACCAAAGAATTATGGGAATTGTAGTCCAGGAAGGTAGTGAGACCAGTGTCCATGACATCAGAGACAACAGGCTCACTGCTACAATCTAAAATATCTAAAACCACATATTACACACATAAATACCCCCAGGAAAGTGATCTAAAGCTTCTAAATGTCATTAACATATATCTTTTTGCAAAAAGGGTGAAGTGTCCCTTTAAGTGAACGCTCACATTTTACTGTGTGGATTGTTGTTAATCAGCAACTACAGTTTTGTGTTGTTGTGTTTTCAAAGTCACTCAAACTTTCCAAAGTCACCTTCCCTACTTGTGTTGCTAGCACGCACACACACATGCATGCATGAGCGAACGCACATGTGTGTGAGCGTACAGCCGTACACGCACGCATGAACGCACGCACACACGTGCACACACCCACACACACACACACACACACACACACACACACACACACACACACACACCTGTTTGTAATTGACTTTGATTAGGGAGTAATGTTTTGCACCTGTGCCTCTCGGTGACTCTCTGCACCTCAGCCAATGGGGGACAGGGGCTGTAAAAGTCAATTAGACATGAAAGAGGGTTAGAATTGATAGCCGAGGCCTATAGGGGAAGGATTTTTTGAGAAACACTCCCCTCCCAATAAGACAAGGCTGAGGCTCAGAGTTCCACATGTGTGTTGAGAAAGATCCTCCAGGTAAAGTAAAGGTTGTGTAGAACAATTCTGCTGAAAATATGTCCATTTTAAGCTGATAGTGTTTTAGTCATGGTAATCAATTAATAATACTTGATTATCCCAAATTAACACGTGCAGTACACGTTGCTGATTAGAGAGAACGTTGTTGACAATTGGGTGAGGGGACAGAGTGGCATTCTGACTTCATGGCTAACACCTGCAGTTAGGCTTAGGGACACGGAATGCTGGTGTGTATGATTAACACATTGAGTACGCCAACGTGCATCAAAATAGAGGCCCCGATAGTGCCAGAGTAGTCTGATCGCTTTTACTCTGAAAGCCATGAACCGGAAATACTTTCCTAAAAAAGTTGACTTGACAAAGTGAGCTCATAATCCCAGATCATCTTAATATATTTATATAAACTCCAAAAAGCGTTCATATTTTGCGGGAGAGACGGATGAGGAGCAGAAATGAAGCGCCAGCATATCGATCCATTCAACACCACGGAGAGCGCCCTGGATGAGGAGATACGAGTCATTCTTTCCGCCGCGCTAACATGGGAGTCAATGACAAGCTAATAATTGCACAGAGCGTTAGCATACGGCAAGCGAAAAGCGAAATGCCAAAAAAATTAATTGGAAAAATTCTGAATATTCTTATCTCGCCCCGCGTCTTTAGGACGTCGCTAGGACGTCCACAGACGTCCAAGGCACCACTCGTTTCCAATCCTTAAGACGTTTAGGGACGTTTTTGGTAAAATTTGTGTTAAAGGTATATTCAGTGATTTCATTTATTTCAAATATCACTTATTTTTTTTGTTTTATTGTGATAATCCTCCCTACTATAGAGTGTGCTGACCATATAAGGAGTTCCTCCATGTCCCCAGTTAACCCCTGTGGGTCAAAAAAACGTAGGTTTCGTTTTTGGCTATAGGTGGCCCACCCTACATCCAATCAGGATAGAGGGGGCTTTCCGCCAATCATGATCGAGCAGGGGCGGGCTTTGGTGTGTGTGCTGTTGGCCTGTTCTGTCGTCGTCGTCGTCCCCCCACTGTATTGCGTGCACATCTTATTACCGGGCGGACCGGGGGTTTTCCAAATCACTGAATGCTCCTTTAATAAAAATTCAGAACCACCTCTTTGGCTTACGTTGATTCAGTCTAACTGGTGATACAATCACATTTGTACTAAATTACCAGTCACACTTTTGCATTGCATTGGTGTGTGTGTGTGTGTGTGTGTGTGTGTGTGTGTGTGTGTGTGTGTGTGTGTGTGTGTGTGTGTGTGTGTGTGTGTGCGCGTGTGCGTGTGTGTGCGCGTGCATTGCTTGGGTGTGGTCTGGACTCTGGAGGTATACTGTATCACACAGTTCATGGAAAGTATAGCTCCGTGACAGGGCCTCATCTCATCCACTCCCACTGAGACCAGCGCCAATAATGTTCAAACACACACACGCGAGCACACACACACACACACACACACACACACACACACACACACATGCACGCCGCCTCACAAGTTACAACTCCATCACATCTGAGCAGATGCACACGAAATGATCAGACCATGCGGAGTTCTGGCTGTCTCTCACATCTCTCCTCCTCTCCACTCCTCTCCTCTCATCCTTGTTCCCTGTCTGCCCAGCAGGACAGGTTCAGGCTGAGGGCAAAGAGAGAGAGAGAGAGGGAGAGAGAGGGTTAAAGGAAGGGAGGAAGGAAGTACTGTATAGGTACTGTATGAGGTGCAGCAGCAGTCTTCTAATGAGGTGCCTGGCTTCCACTGTAAACCACAACTAATAGCGATTGTGCATGTGTGTGGCTGTGTGTGTGTCTGTGTTTTATAACAGTGATTCTCAGCCATAAGGATATATTTCTCAAAGAGAGAAGCGGGCCACCCATCTGAGAAGACTCATTTTGGGCTCTTGTATCTACAATCTTATTCTTTCCGTCATGACCCATGCACACTTCATGACCACAGGTGAGAGTGGGAAGGAAGATGCTCTGTATATCGAGAGCTAATTTGCCTTCTGACTCTCTTTTCGTCACAACAGTGCAGTATACCGCGACTGCAATACTGATCCTTATTAATTGAAAAAATAGATACAACTTTGTAAAATGAGGCTAGTTTACTTTAGTTTATGAAGTGTGTGCAGGTGAGAAAAGAAACCCATGGAGGGCTTATATGTGGTTCTCACCAAAGATAATATACAAATAGGGTAGGGTAAGGCTTCATTGTGATACCGATTAATAGGAAATTAATGTTGGTTTCATTTATCCAATCCAGAATAAGCATGCTCTGAACAAAGCAGCCAAAAGGCTGGCGTGTTAAGTGGTCAGATGGATGGGCCACGAACACTTTTGAGATGTTCTAGTGGGCCCTGATCCAGACAAGAACACTTTTCTAGTGGGCCCTGATCCAGACAAGGTGGAGAACACTTCTCTAGTGGGCCCTGATCCAGAACCACTGGTTTATTAAAAGAACAGGACGTTGAGAGAGTGGAAGGAAGTGGAACATAAGATGGAAATAGGGGAAGCCGATGTGAAAAGAGGTCAAAGCAGCTCATCCACTGAGGAAGAATATGTAGGAAATGAGGGTTTTTAAGGTAAGGGAAGTTCATGAGTCAAAGGAAATTAGGGGGTTGACGTTTTTACATTCATGACATTTCACTTTCTTATCAAACTGTGGCAGGTAATAGCCTAATAGAATAACGCTTAAGCCATCCATTCCAAGCCACTTGAGGCCCGTCTGGTCTGATATAACCTGCCAGAGGCAGTGAACACATTACTTCCCAGATAAGATAAGTCAAGCTGCTCCTTGTGTGTTGGTTAAATAGAAATGTGCTCCCGTTTGCATAGTTCTCGTCTTAGTCAGAGGAGACGAGGGGAGGGGGAAATAATTATGAGAGTCTAAAACTACTGTATAAAATATCCAAATACAAATCCATGCAAATCACACCTATGTGCCTTCACTGGTCTTCCACCTAAACCTATTTTGGGCGGGAACCCCTTTTGATGTTAGCATTATGTTATGCTTTAGCTATTGAAAAATAGCAGATCTACAAGCTCATAGCGCGCCACTCGGTGGCGCGCTATGAGCTTGTAGGTCTGCTATTTTAGAAAAATCGAAGAACTGATGTAGAAACATAGCTTTTTCAGAAAACTGTCACGATGTAGAAGACATTTTTTTAATCTGATCTCAGGTCAGAATGGGCTAACCATTGGACCCCAAACAGAGGACTGCTGGTCCCTCTAATCTGATCTCAGGTCAGAATGGGCTAACCATTGGACCCCAAACAGAGGACTGCTGGTCCCTCTGCAGTCACCATGATGGACTCATTCATTCTCATTCATCTGTCATTCAGAGTGTGTTAACACGAGACCATACAGTCAATACAGCATTGGTCTCATCCAGCACGGTCACTGACCAGCTGAGACAAATATAAGCCAAATTGGTCGTTACTTAGCTTCTGTGAATCGAAAGTGTAATTGAATTGACTCTTCATTATGTCTACTTTGAACAAGTGGAGAACACAGTGGGTCCAACCGCCTCGACACCGGTCACTGCAGTCCCTGTGGGGGTGTGTCGAATTTGAAGTCGCTGGTGGTTTTCGAGTTACGTGGATTACAGCCATACACACATACGTACAGACGGACGTACAGAGACATGGTGCATTTATATATAGTGTTATTGGACTTGTTTTTAGAGGGGAGATTTGACTTATTTCTCTCGCAAGAGTTGACTTATTTTTGGAGGTGGGTTGGCTTATTTCCCTCACGAGAGATGACAACACTGGTGATAGCTGGTAGAATGGAGGCAAGAACAGACGATAACAAACCTATGCGTGCTGCTTTGGAAACCAGTCATGTCATCGTCCCCATTATGAAGGACTGCCCTGAAGTCTTTGGATTAGTTCTGCAATGCAGAATGCAGGTTTATTTTTAACTCTCTAATTGTCTCCATCTTCAACAACGAAGGCTGGGAGATTGTCCTCTCTCACTCTCTAGTTACGCGAAGCGCTTGTGGGTCTATAGTGAGGCTTAATACTGCAAAGAAATAAAGTGAAAGAAATACTGATGCAACATCCCCGTTTGGCGTCATGTTACCACCAGTTAACTGTACTGTGAATATATTTTGTCTAACTATACAACTATACATAGCCCATACAATCTCTGCCAGACTCTTGTTCGTTTCTTCATGACAAAATGCACTTAACTTATGAATACATTACCCTTGAAGAGCTCTTACGGGCCATAATTAGGTGACAAATCACCATCGCCATCCCGCAGAAGAGTTTATGTTTTTCTTTTTTTACAAGAGGAAACACCAATGCTGATTCCACAAAAAATTAAATAAAATAGAGAACTAAATTGAAATTGAAATAAAGGAAGAGAGAGAGGAAGAGGGAGGGAGTCACGCTGAGTGGAGGAGGGGGAGAAGAGTGTTAGGTGGGGTGGGGGGTGGGATGTCTCACATGGGGTTATGGGTGCGTTAGGTAATTTACACCGTGCCGTCTCCTATGTTAAAGGCAGACATTAAAATCATTACCGCCGTGTTAGGCTAAGCTTTCCTCCACCAGGGCCAACTGGCTTGTGTTTTACGACCCTTTTATTTAGTAATCCAACCAGTGTTATACCGCTGGGACCACACCCCCGCAGATCCCCCCCACTCATCGTCCCCCCCCTCTCTCTTATCAAAGAAGGCCATTGTGAGCTTATTATTCCAACCAAAAAGTCCTGATATCAAACCTGGCACAAACGCAGAGTACACATAGGTCTGTTTTACAGTGGACTCACATGGGAGGTGATTTACAGACAACTACACACACACACACCCACACACACACACACAAACATGCAGACATCACCTTGACTTTGTTTTAACAGCCCTGTTAAGATTATAAATAAGACGTGATGAATTTAAAGGCCTTCATTTGTGTGTGTGTGTGTGTGTGTGTGTGTGTGTGTGTGTGTGTGTGTGTGTGTGTGTGTGTGTGTGTGTGTGAGATGGCGGTCATCCGATATAAAGCCGCAGTCCCGGAGAGAGGCGGAGGTATCTCTCCGTGCTCTGGCATTCCAGGTTGGGGGTCGACAGTTGAACACGGACCTGTGCAGGCGTGCACCAACGCTCTGTGTTTATTGCTGTGCATTTACATGTACAGTACTAGTATATATTATGTATAATGTTGTTGCTGCCGCGGGCAGAAACCTTGTGTGCCCATAACCGTTCCTCGTTTGTTATTGTTTTAAACACATTTTAAACGAGTGAAAATATAGACGATCTATATAAGCTCACAATGCATCGCAGGCTTGTAGATCGGCTATTTTCACTATTTTTGTGTGACGCTGTTGTATGGTGAAGTTAACTTAGGGCACTCGTTTACCAAAACAATACAAATAAAATAAAACAATGCCTGACAGCAATGATATATGTATATTGTATTTAGTATATATGAAAGTGCACAGTAATAAACAGAGCATTAGAGCACCGGTTTGTATATTGGATACTGGTGTGTGTGTGTGTGTGTGTGTGTGTGTGTGTGTGTGTGTGTGTGTGTGTGTGTGTGTGTGTGTGTAAAATCGAGTGTTTATCAAACGTTCCGCAGTGGCATGCTCTGCACTGAAAACGATCGTTGCTGCAAGCATAAACAAAGTGAAAGAGAGAGGGATGATGGGGGAGGGAGGGGAGGGGAATTGAGGGATCAAACGCCAGAGAGGGAGAACAGAGAGGGCAACAAGAACCGCAAAGCAAAGTGGAGAAATGGACAGAGAGAGAGAGAGGAGGGTGAGCGGGTGTACCCTTATATGGGTCCATTTGGAACCATTTTGAGTTCAATGAACACGGAGTATTTCACTGTGCAGCATAGATTTCCCAGGGCATTCCACGCGTACCTGTCTGCTACCGTGCAGCTCGGCCCACTTTATTGCTACTTACATCTGGTATGCTTTTGATAGAGGGAGGCATGCAAGGCCGCCGCACAAAAACCTCAGACACGGAGGATGTGGGGAAGGGGGAAGGGGGGGGGGGGGGGGGGGAGGACTTCTCCCACTCCCCCCTCAGCCTTGGCATCTCTTTCAAGTCAATCATGGAAGGATAGCGCCGGGCTCTTCGCTCCATTTGGCAGCATTGCTTTGAGTATGATGAGATGTGGATAGTTGGCGTTGATGTAATGGTTTCTTTCTCTTCGCTGCAACATGGCGTTTGTCTCTGCATTGAGAAGGCTCGAGGGCGGTTCAGTTTTGCGTCCTCCCGATTTGTCTCGTCGTTGCCTGACAGAGGTCTAGCGTGGTGCGTTGGCTACCGTGCGCCTTGTTGGCGGTTACTTTTACTGTCATCGTTAAATGGGGAATATTCCATAGGCACCCGCCGTGGACTCATGCCCACGTGCTGATGCATGTACAAACGGCTGCTCACAGAAACATGAGCTTGCACACACACACACACACACACCCACCCCCACACACACACACCCCACACACACACACACACACACACACACACCCCCCCCACACACACACTCACTCACAAAAACACACAAACATTATTGATTTAGACTCATGTCCCACTCTGCAATCCTGTTCTTGTTCTTCTAACTGCTCTCATGCACACACACACACACACACACACACACACACACGCGTGCGCGCACACGCGCACAGATAACTTGGTTGGCCTAGAAATGATTTTCTCTGCAATGGTTCCCTGGTGTATAAAGTGGATTTTCCCCTGGCTCTGACACAGTACCGCTGGCCCAGTTCATCTGCAGCTTGTCATATTCATGTCACTTTGCCAGACGTGTAGCTGCTTAACATGCCTACAACTTGACTTGCTGCTCCAATAGATTCATCACCACAAAAAGCTCCTTTGTGTAAATGACATTGTGTGCTCGTTGAGGTTAGTCTATACAGTATGTTATTGTAGCCACTTTAGTGTGTGTGTGTGTGTGTGTGTGTGTGTGTGTGTGTGTGTGTGTGTGTGTGTGTGTGTGTGTGTGTGTGTGTGTGTGTGTGTGTGTGTGTGTGTGTGTGTGTGCGCGTGTGAGTGCGTGCGTGCGAGAGAGAGAGAGAGAGAGTGAGAATTTACAATTTGTTCTTTCTCGATTCAATTAGCTCTCTAATTGGTGGAGATCGGTTTTATTCTGTGGAACATTAGTTATTGCACAGAAACGCTGTGCTGAGCGTTTAGACCTGGACTACATTTGGCAAAGATCTGAAACTGCAATCTGACAAAGACAGTGCACGGACTTGTGCGTGCATGCTTGCGTGTGTGTGTGTGCGTGCGTGCGTGAGCATTTTGCATTATTAGTATTCTATCTGAGTGTAGTCTGTGTCTGTGTACCCTATAAAATCCAAAGTCTTCGTTTTAAAACCTTAACAGATCCATTTAGAAATTAACACTCCACATTTTTACTGTGTACTGAGCACTGCACCGCCCCCCTCCATCTACCGATGTGGATTGATGTGCCCGGCTGAACCACGGTCAAGGCCGAAACCGCCCCCCCTCCCCGGCCCTCTCCCCCCCCCGCCCAGGCCTGTCTTGGCACGATGCAGGCCCATCGAGTCTCGCCAGGGAGCCGGTCGGGAGGGGAGCTGAACCTTGGGGCCACAGATATACGAGCCCTAACTGCGTTTTCATTAAGCCTGCTGTCATTATGAAAAAGCCCTTTCTTTACCTTGTTTCTCCTCTCCACTGCCCACCCCCCTCACCCCCATCCTCCACCAGTCTGTGTCTCTCTCTCTGTATCTCTCTCTCTCTCTCTCTCTCTAATAGTGTTTTCGTTCAAGGACGGACCAGTCGTTAGGCGCTCGCTTTACGGCGGAGAGGAGCCGAGCTGAGATGAACGAGCCCAGTTCTCTCCGCCTCTGTGTGTGTGTGTGTGTGAGAGAGAGAGAGAGAGAGAGAGAGAGAGAGAGAGAGAGAGAGAGAGAGAGCGAGAGAGTGAAGAATTTGCGCTTGCGGTCCTGCAAATGTATACGATGGTCTGTCTCTCCGTTTGTGCATGTACTGTATCTGCCAGTTTGTGGTTGTGTAAATCTGCATGACTGTGTGTGTGTGTGTGTGTGTGTGTGTGTGTGTGTGTGTGTGTGTGTGTGTGTGTGTGTGTGTGTGTGTGTGTGTGTGGTTCAGTGGGTGCTTGGTTCGGGGGAGTCTTGGCATGCAGGAGGGTGGATGAGCAGAGAGAGAGGGAGGGTGCAGGTGATGGCCCGGCGCTGTGGGGACTTAGCCGAGTGCGTGAGGCCAAATCACTCTCTTGACAAATGGAGCGGTGTGTATTTCACTTTATTAGACAGCGCTCTCTCCACCACAACGGAGCCAAACAGAGTGCATATTGTGTGTGGATGCCGCAGTAGACCTGGCTTTGTGCTTTTGCACACAGTCAAATTCTGCATGTTAATTTATCTCTCAGAGACGGTACAAATGGAACCAAAGGGACCCGTTAGGACTCTCAGAGGACCCAGAAGCTGAACAAGTGATGCCAGTGAGGGTCCAACAACACCGTCTAATGTCTGTTCTTTTACAATATGGGTTCTGACAGTTTTCTTCTCAAATGTCCAATTCCTAAATCGTAACGTAAGCAGTGCTCTGCTTGTTGTTGCAAATTCCCGTGATTTATTCATTTGCCTAATTAGAAGTAATGACATTTTGATGAAACGCACACATACGCAGTCGCCAAACATGCATACAAATCTACAGACAGTCAGACACGCATGCATGCACGCATGTGGAAACCGCAGCAGTAAAACCCGCCACGTCCCTGAGTGCCCCCGTCTGAATTCCCAACACACATGCACAACAGACAACGCTCTTGACATGTATGACATGGCACGGCAGTATAGCATTTTTATTTTTCTGCTGTCCCAAACAAAGCCCATTACTCACGCACCCAAACCTCCCCCGATCGTAAAAGCATACGGGGGTTGGAGGCAGAAATGAAAGGAGAGTCACTGCTTTATGGCGGTGTGTGAGCAGTAAATCGCCCAGGTCGTCAAAATGGAGGAGCTGTAGGAGGACTTTCCCCGATTCTGGGGTCTGCACTCCCAGACAAAAGACCACCGCATTCCTCAGAAACCATGAGGGGACCCTTGTTTCTAGGGGCCCGGTCGCCCACACGTGGTCTGTGGATTGTTGATATTTCATAAATCCACTGCTGGTGAAAGTGTTTTTCCTCATATGATGTGCAGCAGTATGTACAGTACAGTACATAACTGTACACATAAAGTAGTACATGGGCGCTGTCGGGTTCAAACCTTGTGTGTCCTAAACTGTGACTTTTGGGGAAATGGGAGCGAAAGCCGTGACGCGTTTAGATCGGCTATTTTCATGACTTTAGCTTGACCCTCTTGTATGACGATGACGTAGGGATTTAAATTAAAGTTGAAAAGTGGAGGAGGTTTCTGGCTGACAACGATGATATGCTGTACGCATGCACACACACACGCACACGCACACCAAAAACACACACACACACACACACACACACACACGCACACCAAAAACACACACACACACACACACACACACACAGGGATATGTTGTGTAATTACAGTTCTATGAAAACAAGTGTGTACTATAAAGTCATTAGGAAAACAATACACATGAAGCCTATACTATTCTATTTGAGTACATCGTTTTATAAGCACCTCACATATCTATCATATATCAAAGGCAGACCGAAGCCTGTGAGAAACTCTGCCTGTTGGAAACACATGCCCCTCTGGCTGGAATACCTGTTGTACCCTTCAATTTAGTCTTAGTTTTAGTCATCATAACTTTTGTCAGTGAAAAAAATCACACCCATGTGAAGTGAGGCTTCCCCACTGTGCTGCTACCTTGCCGTGGTGGGGAGGCTTGCGTACCTCTGTGACTCTGAAGGCTATACCGGAGGGGGTTCATACCCTCAGCAGGTTCAACCATGCCGGGCAGGTTTTAGAGTAGAGGTCAGACAAAAAGCAGCACCCGGTCCTCCAGGTTGGGGGTTGGGCGTGGGGCCAACAACCCCACCCCGTAAAACACTTTCCGTTACAGAAACGACGACAAGGATACAAGAGAATTCGGCACTGGGAGAGAGAAGTTCTTCAGCTCGAGGACGTATGACGTTAGGTGGTGAAAGCCAGGAGCCCCTGGAAGCCGCAGGACCGACCACCCTTCTCTCAACCAGGAAAAGCATCACCATAGGAACATGGAATGTAAGAACAATGTACCAAGCAGGGAAGACCTTTCAGATAGCGCAAGAGATGAAAAACTACAACCTGGCACTACTGGGAATCAGCGAGGCAAGATGGACGCAATCAGGACAGAAAAGATTGATGAGCGGAGAGATGCTACTTTACTCAGGCCATGAGGAGGACGGTGCCCCACACACAGAAGGGGTAGCCTTCATGCTATCAAGACCCGCACAGAGAGCACTAATAGACTGGGAGGCCTATGGACCAAGGATCATCACAGCATCGTTCAACAACAAATGATAAGATAAAGATGAATGTCATCCAATGTTATGCACCAACGAACAACAGCGAAGAAGGAGAAAAAGAGGAGTTCTACGATAGACTCCAGAACATCGTGGACACTTTTCCAGAGAAAGATACCACCATCCTCATGGGAGACTTTAATGCAAAAATAGGAGAAGTAAACATCGGCTACGAAGAAGTGATGGGGACACATGGACTTGGAGAAATGAGTGAAAACGGAGAGAAGTTCATGGAGCTCTGCGCACTGAACAAGCTCGTTATCGGAGGCAGCATCTTCCCCCATAAAAGGATTCACAAAGCAACATGGGTATCACCAGACCACACAACAGAGAACCAAATAGACCACATCTGCATAAGCAAAAAGTTCAGAAGAACATTACAGGACGTGAGAGTTAACAGGGGAGCGGATGTAGCATCAGACCATCATTTGTTAACTGCTAGGCTGAAGCTGAAACTAAAGAAGAACAAGACGGAGACAACAAACCGACAGAAATTCAACATGAGCCTATTGAGGGACGCAGAAAAACAAGAAGAGTACAGACTGAAACTTTCAAACAAATTTGTTCTCCAGGACATACTCGAGGATGAGATCAGCATTGACAGTCAGTGGCAACATATCAAAGAGACACTAACATCTACATGCCAAGAAGTGGTCGGCTACAGGAAATTCCAACAAAAGGAGTGGATTTCTACAGAAACCCAACACAGGATTCAAACAAGGAAGGAGAAGAAAGCAGCAGTGTCAAAAAGCCGCACAAGAGCATCGAAAGCAAAGGCACAAGCAGAGTATTCCGACGTCAACAAAATGGTGAAGAAGAGCATAAAGGCAGACAAGCGGAAATTCATCGACAACTTAGCCGAAGAAGCAGAGGAAGCAGCAAGAAATGGAAATATGAAACAGCTATATGACACCACCAGAAAGATGTCGGGCAAATACAGCAGACCACAAAGACCGGTTAGGGATAAAGATGGAAACAGCATTAAAACAAAGGACGGCCAACTACAGAGATGGGCAGAACACTTTGAGGAACTGCTAAATAGACCCCCACCAGCAAACCCCCCAGATATCCAACCAGCACAGACCGACCTCCCCATCAGCTGCGACATACCCAGCAGAGAGGAGATCAGGAAAGCTGTACAACATCTTAAGAGCGGAAAGACAGCAGGGCCAGATAACATCCCGGCAGAAGCCCTAAAGGCGGATGTTGATACCACCGTGAGCCTGCTGCATCCACTCTTCAAAAGAATCTGGGAAGAAGAAGAAATACCAGCAGACTGGAAAGAGGGCCTTATTACCAAGCTCCCAAAGAAAGGAGACCTGGGAAACTGCAACAACTATAGAGGGATCACCCTACTTTCTGTGCCAGGGAAAGTGCTATATAAAGTTATCCTGGAGAGAATAAAGGAGGCAGTCGACCAGCAACTAAGAGACGAACAAGCAGGTTTCAGAAAGAATCGGTCATGTGTCGACCAGATTGCGACTCTTCGCATTATCATAGAGCAGTCATTAGAATGGAATTCCCCACTCTATGTCAACTTTGTCGACTACGAAAAGGCATTTGACAGTGTAGATAGAGAGACCACCTGGAAGTTACTGAGACACCACGGAGTGCCCACTAAGATAGTGAACATCATTAAAAACAGCTATTCTGGAATGACCTGTAGAGTAATACACGACGGACAGCTAACAAACCAGTTTGAAATCAAGACCGGGGTCAGACAGGGTTGTCTCTTATCCCCATTCCTGTTTTTACTAGTCATTGACTGGATTATGAGAACAACAACAGAAAACAGGAAGAATGGAATCAGGTGGACATTATGGACACAGCTGGACGACTTAGATTTTGCAGACGACCTGGCACTACTGTCACATACCCACCATCAGATGCAAGACAAGACCAAAAGACTTGCAGAGACTTCCGCACAAGTAGGGCTTAACATCCATCAAGGAAAAACCAAGAACATGAGGATAAATACGACCAGTACCGAACCAATCACACTAGGCGACACCACAATAGGAGAGGTAGAGTCCTTCACCTACCTGGGAAGTACTATCAGCCACCAGGGTGGTACAGATGCCGATGTAAAAGCAAGAATAGGCAAGGCAAGAACAGCTTTTATACTTCTAAAGAACATCTGGCACTCTAGGGAGAACAAAAAACTAAAATCAGAATATTCAACTCCAATGTTAAATCCGTCCTGCTCTATGGGGCAGAGACTTGGAGAATTACAAAGACCACAATAAGCAAAGTGCAAACCTTCATAAATAAATGTCTGAGGAGAATCCTGAGAATTCACTGGCCGGACAAAATAAGCAACAAAGATCTCTGGATGAAAACGAAACAACTCCCTGCAACAGAAGAAATTGGACAAAGAAGATGGAGATGGATCGGGCACACACTGCGCAAACCAGTATCAAACACCACCAGACAGGCGCTGACTTGGAACCCTCAGGGAAAGAGAAACAGAGGCCGGCCCAAAAACAGCTGGCGGCGGGATCTCCAGGCAGACACCAAGAGGCTGGGATGCACCTGGTCGCAGATAGAGACGAATGCCAGTGACCGAGAACTCTGGAGGACCCTTGTCGACGGCCTATACCCCGGTAGGGGTGTCAGGCGTAAGTAAGTAAGTAATGTGAAGTGAGGGGCGCTCTTCTCATCATACATCATCATCTCATTCCGGCCAATCACAATTTGTGTGCTGCTCACCTTCGTCTTCAATGTTTGTGTTTTCACAATGTTTGTGTTTACACAAACACTCAAAGCTGGCCATTCATTGTCAATAGCATTCAATGTTTGTGTTAACACAAACAGACACAAGCTGGACATAGGAGGGGCTATAGCGCCCCTCAAAAAGGTAGTCGACGAACATCTATTGCCAAAGTTGTATTCGGCGGAAATCAACACTGTCCGTTGTCACAGTACGTAGTGCAGTAGTCATTATCATCATAGCACTTCTGTCTTGACGGACAGACGTCAATACTATGACATCATATTGAGGACATCAGGGATCTCCATCCTAATCTACACTAGAGCTGGGCTCGGGCCGACTTTTTCCACTCCACAGCTTTGTGTCCAGCCCGACCAGGGCCTGACACTCCACAGCTTTGTGTCCAACCCGACCAGGGCCTGACACTCCACAGCTTTGTGTCCAACCCGACCAGGGCCTGACACTCCACAGCTTTGTGTCCAACCCGACCAGGGCCTGACACTCCACAGCTTTGTGTCCAACCCGACCAGGGCCTGACACTCCACAGCTTTGTGTCCAGCCTGACCCGGGCCTGACACTCCACAGCTTTGTGTCCAACCCGACCAGGGCCTGACACTCCACAGCTTTGTGTCCAACCCGACCAGGGCCTGACACTCCACAGCTTTGTGTCCAGCCTGACCAGGGCCTGACACTCCACAGCTTTGTGTCCAGCCTGACCAGGGCCTGACACTCCACAGCTTTGTGTCCAACCCGACCAGGGCCTGACACTCCACAGCTTTGTGTCCAGCCTGACCAGGGCCTGACACTCCACAGCTTTGTGTCCAGCCTGACCAGGGCCTGACACTCCACAGCTTTGTGTCCAGCCTGACCAGGGCCTGACACTCCACAGCTTTGTGTCCAGCCTGACCAGGGCCTGACACTCCACAGCTTTGTGTCCAGCCTGACCAGGGCCTGACACTCCACAGCTTTGTGTCCAACCCGACCAGGGCCTGACACTCCACAGCTTTGTGTCCAGCCTGACCAGGGCCTGACACTCCACAGCTTTGTGTCCAACCCGACCAGGGCCTGACACTCCACAGCTTTGTGTCCAACCCGACCAGGGCCTGACACTCCACAGCTTTGTGTCCAACCCGACCAGGGCCTGACACTCCACAGCTTTGTGTCCAACCCGACCAGGGCCTGACACTCCACAGCTTTGTGTCCAACCCGACCAGGGCCTGACACTCCACAGCTTTGTGTCCAACCCGACCAGGGCCTGACACTCCACAGCTTTGTGTCCAGCCTGACCAGGGCCTGACACTCCACAGCTTTGTGTCCAACCCGACCAGGGCCTGACACTCCACAGCTTTGTGTCCAGCCTGACCAGGGCCTGACACTCCACAGCTTTGTGTCCAACCCGAATCGAGCCCGACCTTAATTATTAAAATATGCGTCCGACCCAGGCCCGATACCGACGCTTTTTCCCCCTTCATTTTTCTTTGAGGAAGGCACTTAAATTATTACACTGACAGCAAGCATGTTATTGTTATAATGAACAGCTTAATTGCCTTTACCTGCATGACTGTTAAGTTTAGACTTCATGCCACACTGTGTCTTGTACGATGAAAGGGGACCATTTTATACAGTATCTATAGCCTACTACTACGCTGATTTATAAATAGTATAACACAGTGCACTGTGCACGTGCACGTGCACAACACACACACACACACACACACACACACACACACACACACACACACACACACACACACACACACACACACACACACACACACACACACACACATACAAACACTCGTGCAGTCTTACCAGCATTGATGATTGATTTGACATCGGCATTTAATCCACACAGCGGGCAGCATAGGCTATTTGGGACTGTTCATGCAAAGTTGCAAACTCTTAATAAAGTAGCCCTATTCAATCAAACAATCAGCGCCAGCTGCAGGCTATTCAATATTATTGGTAGCCTATTTACCATGGTCCGTGGGCATGGAACGAGTTACTCATTCTCATCTGTTCACTGTTTAACAGCTAATAAATCTTATTTATATAAATCCAACCATCACGGTTTACATGTTGTCATGGAGGAAGAGGATCGCATCCACCGTGGGTGAGTTTAACCTTAGGCTAATGCCGTCCTCCTCTCCTTAATGGTTCTTCCAGCTACGCCCCATACAGGTATGTGACCTCAGTCCCTACGCTCATTCTGTAGCTCCTACAGAATTAACGTAGGGAATGATATATAGAGATCTGATCTCCATAATGAGCATAGAAGGAAGGTAGATTTCAGGACACGCACACACATTCGCTGAATCAAAGCGATTCAGTGACAACATACTGTAGCTAGCTACTGTATATAGTCATCAAACTGTAATTCTAATACCTTTTTCATTTTTCTATCCTGGTGCGGACAAATAAATGAGGTGTGTATGGACCGAGGCATACTCTACAACACACAACATTCGAAGACACACGTTCACACTCTGTGAAGCAGTCATCTTCCCTCCATCGTTATCTGGAGTCTAGTCTAGTCTAGTCATTAGCTGTGCTTGCTATAGGTGACCATAAGTGCTGA
The DNA here is from genome assembly GCF_963924005.1 of Protomyctophum bolini. NCBI lineage: Eukaryota > Metazoa > Chordata > Actinopteri > Myctophiformes > Myctophidae > Protomyctophum > Protomyctophum bolini. The sequence continues at coordinate 21,012,998 of NC_137870.1, read as the reverse complement.
GAGCATGCTTTGTGGAGGAACAGTGTGAATGTATTCACAGAACTTGAATGGGTCATGTATGAATTATGCATGAGTTCTCAATGGGGCGCACCACGAGGCAGAGATTTTAATCACTAGGTGTTCACTTGGACTGTGGAATGTGGGGGTCCCCATGTCAATATGTCATCACAATCATTTTAACCACTTGATGACGCCATGGTGGCAACTGATTATAATTTTTTAAATCCAAAATGAGTTAATAGCACAGGCAGATTATTAACATACTAGAGCATGTCTGAAATAAATGTCAGCGCTGAAATCGACATTTATATGAAATAAATGCTTAAACATGTAGCTAGGTGTAACCTTTCAAGCCTGTTTTCTCAACTGACTGTTTTCTGCAAGACATTACTCTATATATGCCATAAATATCTCCAAAACTGGTGGGTCAAAGTGAACAACAAATATGTCAATTTGATGACAATTTGATATCCCTGCTTCCATATGACATTTCCAAAACGAAAATTTAAAAACAATCCAATGACTTTCAAGTCAAGTTCGATCACATATTATATACGCCTATATGCTCAGATTGAGCTTGCACATCCGCTATCTTTAAAACTTAAAAAGTCAATCAATTTGGGGGTTGTTGACCTGAACATGTTTGAGAACCTGGCAGCCCTCCCTGTCCTCCGCGGTCTTTCTGCCTCTATGGAGGACACGTCTTTTAACACCCAACGCTGGGGTAATGTTTACCAATGCAACAGAGCTGCAAAACACACAACACTGCCTTTCGTTTTGATCAATATATTCATGTGCCGCTGTGAACCACAGATAAACAGATGAGTAAATAAAGACTTTGCCTGAAGGAAAATGGAGCGCTAGTCCATCACTGGAATTTGTTTCTCGTTTTAGGAAACCGAAGAGCGAACAAGTAATAAATGCGGTACAGAAGGAAGGGATTAATTTGAACACCATGAGAGGAATCTGATCATGAGCTATTGGGTTCTGGTGAGGTCCAATAATTATTCTTAAAAACAATAGTGATTATTGCGAATTAATGGTTGGATTACTCAAAAAATCATATTTCAAAGAGGAAATTAATTACTTACAATAACAATTATAGACAATAATTTTCATGCATTTCAGGTTCTATGCAAGAATAAAAACTAAAGCAGTTATTGGTGTGTGCGATCCATCACTGTTATGTCTATTGTCTGTGGGTTTTATTGATATTTAACCAATGAAAGGTTTTAACAAGTTTAACATCCGTTGTAACACTGCTTCCCTTTCCTGAACAAGGTCTCTCCCCGAAAGCGACGGAAGACAAGAATAAAGTGTAATGTTTGGACATACAAGGTCTCTCCCCGACAGCAACGGAAGACAAGAATGAAGTGTAATGTTTTCAGGTCAGCTTGGCATTCTGCACGCTCAATCAATGCAGAGTTCCTTTCCACTCCACTCCCATTAGCTTGTTGTCCCCTAAGAGACTGGCTCTGCATTTCTTAAGTATCATTTGTTTCCAACACACAATGGCACATTGTGCGAGCTGACTGACACACCTGTTGTACAGGTCGCCAAGGTCGTGACCTTGGGGAGAGGGCAAGAGGAAGTGAGCAGCGGTAAGAGGCAGGGTGAAAGCCACCCTCCTGGCTCTCATGTCGTCTCGTGTTTTCTCTGTGTTGTGAGGTTTCACCTTCTACTTCTTGCAGGGTCATTCCTCATAATGCTGCCCGGATTGACTTTCTGGACGGTACATTGCGTTAACTCTGCCAGAGTTAAACACATGAACTCCGGTGTCCCTTTTCCACGGCCATGTCATTATGGATATTAAGAAACTGTCTTATCTGCTTAATTTATATTGTTATTGTAAAAGTACCAGATCTGCAAGCTCACGAGAGTTGCATAGCGACACGTTGTGAGCTTGCAGACCTGCTATTTTTCGGTTTTGGTTAAATTAGCACTCACACACATGCATGAGGATATATGAGCACACGCACAGATCCATGCACCCCCCCCCCCCCCCCCCCCCACACACACACACACACACAACCCTCCACGTCTACAAGTTTGAGCATTTTCACAGAGGCTAGTACCATAATCCACCTGGCTTTGGGTCTCAGCTTCCCAAATGCCGACATGAGAGATGGCCATAACTCACCACACACACACACAGGGTGCTACTCAGGGGGGCTTTATTCGGCGAGCCGTTGGCGCGGCCGGCATTACATGAAAGGTCAAAACAGTGAGTTTCCATTTTAGTCGTCCTTCTGCTGCCGGTAGCACGCTGTGCGCCAAATAAATTGGGGGATTGTCTGTCAGCCCGCCTGTTTGATTTCCTTGGATGGTTGAAAGTGTTTTGCTTGGAGGTTTGGAGCGGCCCACAGCTCACACACCCCTCTTCACCCCCACAACCCACCCCCAGCCCTAACACCTAGTGCAAGGAAACTGTCTGTCATTACCTACAGCAGGTTAGCGCTCAAGGAAACTGTCTGTCATTACCTACAGCAGGTTAGCGCTCAAGTGTGATCCTGTAAATGGGTTTGAGAGAGCTATGTGAAATATGGGCAGGCTTGTGAACCATAAGAAACGTGTGTGCAAATGAGGATATGTGTGATTGCACTGCACGCATGTCTGCGTTTGAACGCATACAGTGTTGTATGCTGATAGTGATTTAGTCATCTTTGCATTCGGTGATTCCGAACAGATGGTCCTGGTAGAGCAGATCCATCTCAACGTTATATTTATTATAGTGTTATTTTTTTTGCGCTCTTGTTCCACCCGCACACATGCTATCATATAAAGCTATGATAGACAGACTGTCACAGTGCAGGGCAGAGAAGGTGTAGGACCCAAGTGCAGACAGACAGGTGGAGGCAGAGGATGTCAAATGCAACAGAGTTTATTGACAAAACTCACAATGGACCAGGACCAAACACGAGGAAGTAATATACAAGACTCAGAATACTAGGAACAAAGGTACTAGGTACTTGGAACAAGAGAAGCAAAACTAGGAAATACACTAAACACTCTCGGGCATATATATAGACAAAGACTGACTAGACACAGGTGAACAACTAAGAAATCAACACAGGGATTGGCAGAGAGACAAACAAGACACAGGTGGAGAAAACTAATAATCACAGGTGGTGAGACAACACAGGCAACAGAGGAATCTATTTAATTGTACTTCCACTATTTTATGTGTGTGTGTGTGTGTGTGTGTGTGTGTGTGTGTGCATGCGTATGAATGCACACGCATATAAGCTATACATCAGTATATCTTTGCGTGTGTGTGTGGGTGTGTGTTTGTCTGTGTGAATGTGTGTGAGTGTACTTAGTATATGTGTATACTGTACAGCACGTGTATACATCTCAGATTTATGTGCATGTTTGCGCGTGCCAGAGGGAGAATCTGTGTGTGTGCTGTGACAACATACGGTGCAAAAAAGCCAAGGATCTATTTTTAAATGAACTGAATTCCACCAAGTGGGCACACCGCTCTCCCTCCATTCTCTCTCATTTTTTCCCTCTCTCTACTCAATTTTTGTCCCCATGGACGTGTTAATCACTGTCACACAGACCCTGGTTACGCCTTTATTTAGACTGCAGAGACAGGGGGGGAGAGAGAGAGAGAGAGAGAGAGAGAGAGAGAGAGAGAGAGAGAGAGAGGGAGGAAATAGAGTAAGACAGACAGGGTCAGAGATGCATGATTTGGAATCACACTGCAATGGTTGAAGACAGACTATGCACCCACTGCACACAAAAAAGGTAGAGACTATATAGAGACTGAGCTACACTTCCTAATCGTCCATGCACTGTACCAAGACATCAGAGACATACTTCCCACAAATGTTTATGTCCAAATGAATGCAACAACATTGAAATACTGCTGTCAACTTTCAAATGTATAAAGCTAACGTCTCCTATGGATGTATAACTATCTCTGACAGAAAAGGCATTTTTACGCATGCGTCTTTGACTTAAACAATGTAGGCTAAACACTTTGGAATTACGTTAAACATGGTATATCCTCCGTGGCGACGTCATTAGGTGAGTACTAGTTAATGAATTGTTTAAGTTTCATAGTAAAATTCATCATCATCAACAACAGCCCCCGCAAAATAACAGGTTACAGCTTACAGGATTCTCATTCTGTTACGGTCACTGCCTGCAAGAATGCCATTTCTTATAAACTATATAGTTCATACATGGGTCCACGGTGGTGGTGTTGTTGTTGTTCATGTCTGAGAGTACAGTACAGTACAGTACAGTATGAATATAGTCTGAGTTCAGTACAGTACAGTACAGTACAGTACAGTACAGTACAGTACAGTACAGTACAGTACAGTACAGTATGAATATAGTCTGAGTACAGTACAGTACAGTACAGTACAGTACAGTACAGTACAGTACAGTACAGTACAGTACAGTACAGTAGATTTAATGTGCTGAAAAATGAACATTTGGGTGTTGTTAGCTGGTTTCTGCAGCGATATGCATATGGAGAGAGGAAAAACAAACACCCATGACACTGGTGACAGACTTGAAATAGACAGACTGAGAACAATTAGCTTTGTATGAAAGCTTCCTAAAGACTGATTTACACAGGTCGTACCACACAGCATGAATGAGGCATTAGTGTGGGAGTCTGAGAGATATTCGTACATCTCTGAGAGAGTGTGTGTGTGTGTGTGTGTGTGTCTGTGTGTGTGTGTGTGTGTGTGTGTGTGTGTGTGTGTGTGTGTGTGTGTGTGCTCGCGCGTGCGCGGATATGTGCTCAGACGGCCATCAGACAGACGGGATGGATGTTCTCCAGAATGGCTCTATGCTGTTTTTGTCTTCTGTTAATTAGCTGCATCCTCTCGTTAATCTCTCGTCTGTAATGAAGGATCACACACAGCTGGGGTAGTCAGACTGACAGAGAGATCATAGACAATAAAATGCTAATTTGTATGTTTTCTTCTCCTGCCCTTGCATGCACTTAAGCTCTGTGGGATTTCGCAAACAAACACCCACACACACACATGTACATTCTAGCACTAGTGTAAATCAACCACCAAAGGACGAGATGCAATATTTTCAGCATTAGGTCCTCTCAAAGAGAGTTCAGGCATGTGGGTCAGGTTGTGTGTTTAATGTGCTCTTAACCTATAATTCCATTTGAAAGCCAATGTCCCTGGGAACAGATTGAAAAGCTGTTGCAAAGCCAGCAGGGTTTTTACGTGGTCTCGGTTTCTCAGTGCATTCATCACTTGGCAGATCCACAAGTTGTTTTCAACCCCTGAAACCTTTAACTTAAAATGTACATTTTCAAAGCCAATGGCCCTGTCTCATGAGAATGTTCAAAAAGCTCTTTGCGCTTGGCTCAAGCTCCCTTGGTCGTGTATTAAAAGCAAAAATGCATAAAATTCTCCACACACCTGGAGAGGCTAGTGCATACACTGAGAGTCATGTTCTTTGACTTTTGCAGTGACCGGTGCCTAGAAGCCTGGGTTACAGACTGCCTCAGTGTGTCAAACTGCATGGCAGCCTGTTAGATGTCCTGGTGATCTAGACCAGGGGTTCCCAAACTTTTTTGGACCAGGTACCCCTTTTGGGGTAGATATTTTTCCAGGTACCCTCTCATCCTCGCAACACGGATAACAATATATTTACAGCCACAAGCAGTGTTTCCTGCAGGAAAAAGCTTTGGCATGGTGCTGGGCACAGGCCGCAATTTTGATTAATTAATTAATTAATTTGATTCATTCATTAATAAGATTAATACATTAAGATTAATTTGTATTATTGCTCTTGTATTGCTATTGGAGACACTGGGGGGACACTGGGCAGGCACTGGGGAGACACTGGGGAGGCACACTGGGGAGGCACTGGGAAGGCACTCGGGAGGCACACTGGGGAGACACTGGGGAGGCACTCAGGGGGACACTGTCTAAATGTAGACGTCTAAATGTAGACGTCTAAATGTAAGTTTGGGAACCACTGCTTTAAACACTTTAGCACTTTATGAACATGAACAAAATAGATGGGTCCCCCCTGGAACTCCCTCAGGTACCCCGGACCCCACTTTGGGAACCACTGGTCTAAATGTATACAGACGTCTAAATGTAGACGTCTAAATGTAGACGTCTAAATGTAAGTTTGGGAACCACTGCTTTAAACACTTTAGCACTTTATGAACATGAACAAAATAGATGGGTCCCCCCTGGAACTCCCTCAGGTACCCCTGGGGGTCCCCGGACCCCACTTTGGGAACCACTGGTCTAAATGTATACAGACGTCTAAATGTAGACGTCTAAATGTAGACGTCTAAATGTAAGTTTGGGAACCACTGCTTTAAACACTTTAGCACTTTATGAACATGAACAAAATAGATGGGTCCCCCCTGGAACTCCCTCAGGTACCCCTGGGGGTCCCCGGACCCCACTTTGGGAACCAGTGATCTAGATCACGGAATCATGCTGTCACGTTCACGCCACGTTCAACTCAGGTACGACTACGAGCCTCCTCCTACTCATCCATTGTCAACTTAACACTAGCAGTGGCTGAGCATTTAGTAGGGGGTGCGCGCGCGTTAGCGTGCGCCGCAAAAATGTGCACGCGCGTTTTTGTGCATTTTCACACGGAAAAGTGGCTTTTACTTTCCCTCTCCACACGCAAGTTATAAGAACAAACTGACAAAATGCATCATAAAAAGGCATAGGCCTATTTAGGCTACACATGACATTGGCAAGGCGCCGATATCAAAACAAAAGAACAAGATTCCTTTACAGGATCTCCTCACTGGTCAACAAAAACACCTTGAAGACCTTAACAGGAGCCCTCGTACAAGGTTTCTTTGACTATGCATGCACCTCTTGGTACCACAGCACCTCAAAGGCCCTTTAAACAAGTCTCCAGACCTCCCAAAACAAACTGGTCAGGCTCCTACTTGGCCTCACCCCCCGAACCCCTCCCCACTTTGACAGGCTGGGATGGCTTAGGGTCGACGACAAAGTACAGCATCTTGCAATGGGTCTGGTCCACAAGATTCGATACACCACCAAGATACCCATGTACCTGTCTAAATACTTCCTTAATGTAAACAAAGTCCATCCACACCCACAACCACAGAGGGAGTGCAACAAACCATGTACAACCCAGATTCGGCACAAACAAGGGACTAAATTATTTTCGCTCCTATGCCACCAAAATGTGGAACGCCCTACCAATAGTCATTAAGACATGTGAATCCCTTGACTCCTTCAAAACCGCTCTCAAAGGGCACCTACGGAGGGCTGCAATTCAAAACTGGCCCCCGTAAAATATGAATCCCCCCACCGCCCCCTTTTCCCCTCACTGTATATGTTTCTTTTCCCTTTTTGCTTCATTTATGATGAATTCCTGTTCTGTTCTTTAACTATATAGAAGTGTCTATTTGTACGTCTCTAAATGTTTTGATGAATTGAACAAGGTGGACCCTGTTGTAAACAAGTGTAATGCTTAATTGGGTCGTCCACTCACAGTTAACAGTCTTTGTATTGAGTTTGTGCTTGAAATGTACCGTAATTCTGCAAACTGTTAATAAACATTTCAATCAATCAATCAAAACATATATAGCCCTATTATACAACAGACGAGCTGACAGCGCAGCGCACTTGGGCTCGGCGACCCGGGTGTTTAACATTAAATTGCAGCAGCATTCAGCAGTTCAGTTGGCACGGCGGCCATAGTAATTAGTAAATAGAAATAATATAGTTAAATAGTAAATGCTTTACCTTAAACCCCAAATGTGCTCTTGTGCTCCGGGGTGGTTAATTCCCTCATCATGGCATTTACTGTATATCCAAGTCCAACGTGTCTTGACTCTTGTGCCCAGAATGTCATTATGTACGTGAGGGTAATAATGGTAGTCGCCTGGCTCAATGTGGCTGCAGGTGCAGGCGCCGTGGCCGCCCGACAGGACAATACATACAGGAACGGATACAGGTAGACTCGAGCTCGGCCCGGCTGAACACTGCTGCTGCTGCTGCTGCTGTTGTTATTTTTATTATTGTCCTCCTCCGACGATGACGACAACTTCACGACAATGTCCTCCTCAACGTTAGCACTCCCTGCTGAACACTGCTGCTGGTGCTCATGAAGGGTTCATGAACTAGACTTGATTTGGGCTTGGACCCACCAAAGAAATCACTCATTCTCTTCTGAGCCATGTTGACAACAACAACACACAGCTGACCGGAGAAATTCAAATCAGTGCGCCCCGTACGTAAAGGTAACCGGAAATAGCGTCAGCAGCAGAGCAGAGGCGATGATAAATATAAAAACAAACCAAAAAAAGTCACACAAGTTTAGTTTAAGAATACTATTTATTTTATCCTCCAACCAGTCCACTTTTTATTTATATAAATAATAACGTGACATTTCTATTATTCATATATTTTTTAATTTCCTTTTTTCCCCTCCTGTTCGAGGGGGGCTGTGCCTGGGGGGAGGGGGTGCTTCAGCCCCTCCCTCAGCCATGCATGAGCTTCATAGTTGAAAAGGACAGTCTGGAGGTGATTGTGGAGGGGAGTATGAGGAGGAAGCAGAAAGCTATATCTTCTCCAGATGGCTTTCTGCTTCCTTCCATTCTCTCTACTTACTGTACAAGGAACTCCAGGATGAGGAGCATGTCTCCCACTCACATACGCATCCCTCACAGACTATTATGTAGGCCTACATTGTGCATTGACATGTAGGATAGGACTTGATAACATTTGATAGACATATGATAGAATTGTTTTCCGACATTATAGTATGTCAATTCTTGGTTGAATGCTTGATTCTGATTGGTCAATCGCCGAAGATGTGATATTTCTGGATAACAGACCGCTCTGATAGATAAATCACCCTGTCTGTGATTTATCTATCAACAATGACCACCAAGCCATACATTATCCCTTACGTAGTGTAGTGTGGTGTTTTACAGTTTCATGGTGAATAGTTTCATTAAAAGGGTGAATTAACTTTTTTGTATTAATTATTATGTATTTTTCACAATATAGTATAGTATGACGTTTTTAGCATCATGACTTGATATTCAGATTTGTTGTTTTAACAATTTTCTTTCTATTAATCACTTAATGACATTTCTGTGACAAAACTCAGTTATGGGATGATGAGAAAACATTGACATCCTGGTTTTAAAATGAGTTCCTTGACCCAGTTTAATAGGCACAATAATGAGGGACATGCCTCTGGTTGCCATAGCAATAGCTAATGCAATTCCCCAGAGACCCCCTGTCTACCTATATGGTAAGATAGCAGCCAATGCAGACATCCGCAAGGACCCCGAGGAGAGCCGGGTCAAAAATAAACATCCTACGTTGACTTGCAGCCATCTGAATTCAGTTAATTCAGGGAGACATGGAGAGGTAAACGATATAGTCTAATTGGATGTAACGTGATTTAGAAACTTCTGAGTGCTAGCGCTAAATGAACCGCAGGCTGAAAATGATTTTGTGTCCTTCTGTTCCCAGGTAGAGCCCAGGCTTCTCCTGCTTGTTGAGTATTCTGCCGATGTTCTCTATTGGTCTTTTATGGCTACTTTAATGGACTGTAGGGGTAGTGTCATGAGTTCAAACAGGGCTACCCAAGCATAAACCATTGGATTCAATTATCCTAATGCTAACCTCATTGTGACCAAGCGCTGACTTCATCAATATGTGCTGTGTTCCTGTAGTATAGAACGCTCAGTGCTAAAGGGGACAGTTGTTTGTGTTTCTTTGCATCTGTGCACATGCATGTGTGATTTGTGTGTGTGTGCGTGCGTGTTGTGTACATGCATGTGTGACTGTGTGCACTTGCTGAAGCTCATATGTTTTAGCCAGCACCTGCACACATATGTAAGCAGTGATAGGAAACTTATTGTTCCATATAGCTGCATTGAACTGAGCCAGTCTCTCTGTCTCCCTCAATCTATTCTCCATTCTCTCAGCATCACTCCCAAACCATTCCATGATGGATGGCTATGCGGTGTCGGCCGAGGTGCATGCTTTCTCTTTCACTCTCATTCTCTGTCTTTCTTTTTCTCTGTATTCTTTGGGATCTAAAACTTCTTTCAAAAAAAGAAACGAAGTGAAGTGTAACGAGTGTTTCAGGGGCTGATAGCCGAGCGCTCAGATTGAATCACGTGCTGCCCGCTCCCCTGTCACCTAGCCTCTTCTTCTACAAGGCGCTCTATCCCTTTATTCTCGCTGTCTTTCTTTTTTTTCCTTTTCTTATGAGCTCAGTTCTCAATACTTTTATTCCCAGGCAGTCTTTGTGTCTGTGGCCACCCTGCTCTGCCTCTATCTCTGTCTGTCTGACTCTGTGTCTGTCTAGCAGACAGTGATCAGGGGGATTGGAACCCTGTTTTCTCTGATAAGCAAGCGTAGCTTGAAGCTGATGGAGTGTTGCTTCTCCATCAGGACATTGCACAGGGATGGAGGTGGAGGAAGAGAGGTGGGTGGTTGGGGGATGGGGGGGTGTGGGGTTGACTTGATTAACCCTAGTCTTACTGGTCCAGATTGCGAACTAATCCACATCACCCTGTCGACCCTACCCCCACAGCACACACGCTTACATGCATGCACGTACACGCGCATACACACACACACACACCCACACCTGCTTAATGCACACAAGTACACACACACACACACACACACACGTCACACATACAGACACACACGCATGCAACATACTTTCCCAAGCACCTTGTGCCAAGGTATAGAAAGACAAGGGAGATGGACAAATACCAGAGACTGGAGAAAGTGGTGTGCTATGGAGATTGTGTGTGTGTGTGTGTGTGTGTGTGTGTGTGTGTGTGTGTGTGTGTGTGTGTGTGTGTGTGTGTGTGTGTGCGTGTGCGTGTGCGTGTGTGTGTGTGTGTGTGTGTGTGTGTGTGTGTGTGTGTGTGTCAGGGTCACAGGTCAGGATATCAGGTGGGACCAGCAGTGTGTCCACTGCCTCTGGATAAGGAGCCATTGAGTGGTCAAGTAGCTGACCTCGCCACCCGCCAGGGACCCTTTGGCCCGGAGCTAAGATTAGTCTGCTGGGGCTGATAAAGCTCCACGACAACACACTGGACAATCACTAAGGATTATGCTCCTACACAATGCCAGGTGGACAGAGATTTACAGACCACTTGAAGGTAGTGTTTCCCAATCATAGGGACGTGTGTTTCAAAAGAAAAAATGCAACATGACACATTGCGAGCTTGTCGGTTGCCTGTTTTCACCATTTTCGAAGAAGCGCTTAAGTGACTAATTCATAATGTATGTTTGAGTTGAGTTGGTGTGAGGCACCAAATTTCTCTCAAGCTGGAAAGGTTGTGGGGAAACCCCTAATTTAAAGTTTCTGCAGCCTCTAAGTTGTTACAGACAATTATTTATCAGACACAGGACTACACAAGCAAGAGTATTCATTTAACTCTGGGAACCCTGCGGTGTTCTGTTCTACAAGGAAATAAATCATTGAACATTTGAAGTTAGCTAGATGTAGACAACATGATCTTGGGTGAATGTGGGGATTCCTGCTAGCCTCATCAGGGGAGCTCTGAAGACAGATGTTGAGGCTGTGACTTGTTTGAAGGCGGCCGTGTTTTACGAGGTGACGAACAGAGGATTCATAAACAGAGAAGCTCCGCTGCGTCTCTAACGCCCTGACCTTGTGCTCCACTCCTCCGTTCTTCCATCCCTCCCCGACGCACAGAACTTGGCCTCCAGCCTGTCGGACCACAATTAAAGCAGTCGAACGTGAGTGTCATAATAGAAGAATGTAAGGAGATTAAGGCATTGAAAAGGCAGGCAGAGACCCTCCCATAATTGACTGATTGTAAGTGGTTATTTGATGGCGTCAGCGGGAAAAAAACGTTTGTATATTTGTTCCTTTTTCCTTAATAGGTTTTACAAGTTGCCTCTCTCTTCCAGACAGTATAAAGGAAGGTCAGCTGCAGTTTGTATGAATTTGTTCACTATATTCCCAATGTGTGTGTATTCCCTAATAAGTATGTTAGGCCAATTACCTATAAAACAAAAAAATGACTGATGCTGTTTCCACAAGGTTTCTGAAACTCTCATCTCTCTATCTGTCATACATACTTGATTCATCTCCTTTTTATTTGGCCTCTTTTCAACTGGTTTTTAGCTTTCTTTTCTTATTAGTTTAGTTTCTCATATTCCAATTCATTTTCATCACACACTGAAGATTAATGATTGGGAAAATAATTCTGCCTGTCTGACTGTTGTTTGGACAAAAACTGTGTCAGGATGACTGGAGTGAGCTCAACGTTTTCAGACAGGACACATTTTTGATGCATGCTGTCATTGCCTCACACTTCCCTGTCATTTATGTCCTTTCACAGTTATTTCTGTAAGCTGTCCATCAACACTCCAAGGAGGTCAAGACTACCCTGGAAGCCTCACGATCGATACGCTCAGATTGAGACAGCTTGAGAAGGTCTTCCATGCTTTTTTATCCCCACTGACTTTCAACCGGTTATCTTCCTCCACTCTCTCCCTATATGTTTTCCTCCCCGCTGGTCGATGGGATATTTTCCTGTGCGTCGTAACAGCCAGTCTGGTAGCCTGCCTCTGGAATCGTCTTTCACCACAATGCTGGAACAGCAACAATCTACTAGAGAATGTGGAGAAGAAAACTCTTTAGTCTCCTGTTGGCTGAAGCCAATGAGGATTACAGCTGAAGCGTTTGGACTGTGGATTATGATATTGTGTGGACGTGACTCGAGGATGCACTTCTGAGCAGCAACACAAAAAACAGTTAATCGCAGCGTCGATCTGTGGGGGTGACGCCCCTTTATGATTGGCACAGAGAAGGAAAGGGGGTTTATCGCTCCAGATCAGGGAATTGGACTTATGTCACAGTGGGAGCCAATCAATCAAAATGGACAAAATGACAGTATGGTGTGGTGGGGGGTTAAGCCAGCTTGAGGGGCCCGCACTTCATCTGAAGGTTTCGTAATTAGATTGCTTGACAAAAGGTTGTGGGACGTGTGTGTGTGTATGTGTGTGTGTGTGTGTGTGTGTGTGTGTGTGTGTGTGTGTGTGTGTGTGTGTGTGTGTGTGTGTGTGTGTGTGTGTGTGTGAGAGAGAGAAAAAAAAGAGGTGGTGTTGTCAGATCGTTCTCTGTTAACATGGCTTTAATTTCCTCCCTTTGTTTGACTAGAACCATTGGTGGGTTCATGGCAATCGATTTCCCAACGAGTCTCGAACAGGCCTTGAATGATTCCCAAAACATAAAAATTGACCGCTTCTGTAAATAACTCATTCCTGCAAAAGAAAAAAAGGAAAAAAATCCACCAAACCCACATATAAAGCGACAGATGAATACCCTTGTGAAAATAAATACGATTATGTCGCCCCTCATCAGTGCCAGACATATTTAACAACCATCCCAGCATTGGCACTTTGCTTTTCCGCCATCTGCGTTGTAGCTTTGTGCCGATGAAAAAGAATAATGGACTTTAATACATGGGAGACGGTTTCCTTGGAACCCTGTTCCTGAGAGAACAGGACTAAAGGCCCAAACACTGACAGGGGCTCTGGGCTGCGCTGGGCTGGGCTGCGGTGGGTTTCCTTGCAGCCGCGCTGAGGATCGAGGCAGCGTTCCAGTCGAAACATGGCCACTACCTGAACTTTCAACATGACTTCCATTCCTTTTCTTCCCTAAGTCCTGCAGACAGCCAACCTCTGATTTCCATCTGACCAGTTAAATTAACACTGTGTGGATTTGACTGTATAAATATGCTATTCTCCCTGTCTGGAATTATCGCTCACTCAGAAAAATTATCGCTCACTCAGAAACTCTCTCCCTCCCTCTCCCTCTGGGGTCTTTCTAAGTTTCTATGCCAGTGTTTCCCAAACAGTGGGTGTGGAGTGTGGACCCATTTTTGCGCAGCGGAGAGATTTTTATGGGTCAAGAAGAAATATCACTTTTTTGTTTCCTACATTTTATCCTGCTACCCTAATAGACAGGGGGTACATGAGCACATGGCCGTTCATTCGTGCTCTATCTCCGACCAAACCACACTTCCACCACACATCTCTCTATGCAAAATAAAACCTGCACACTCCCACAAAACATATAGACTACATTGCATTCGCCAAAAATGTCTTATTTACTGTTTAAATATTACTTTTCTGACCTAATAGACAGGGGGTACATGAGCACATGGCCGTTCATTCGTGCTCTATCTCCGACCAAACCACACTTCCACCACACATCTCTCTATGCAAAATAAAACCTGCACACTCCCACAAAACATATAGACTACATTGCATTCGCCAAAAATGTCTTATTTACTGTTTAAATATTACTTTTCTGACCTAATAGACAGGGGGTACATGAGCACATGGCCGTTCATTCGTGCTCTATCTCCGACCAAACCACACTTCCACCACACATCTCTCTATGCAAAATAAAACCTGCACACTCCCACAAAACATATAGACTACATTGCATTCGCCAAAAATGTCTTATTTACTGTTTAAATATTACTTTTCTGAAACACGCTATTCTTGCTCAACCTCAACAGCCTACGTCAAAATCGTCATGTTGGCGTCTACTACGCCAACTACGTTCACTTCATGGGGCCAGTCCTTCACAGTGACACACACGTTAGATCAACCACGCGACCGGGATGGTTTCTTTTCTACCCCTCAATGTCGTGCCTACTCTACACTGCCATCCGAAGGCCCCTTTCACTGCTCCTGTGTCGCCAACTACGTTCACTTAATGGGGCCAGTCCTTCACAGTGACACACGCGTTAGATGAACCACGCGACCGGGATGGTTTCTATCCCCTCAATGTCGTGCCTACTCTACACTGCCACCTTTCACTGCTCCTGTGTGTGACCTGTGAACTACTCTCTGACTGCACTGTAGGGCTGTAGGCTACTCACTCCACCGACAAAATATACTCTGCCATCACCCCCCCAAAAACACAATATGCCACGAAGAAAACGCAGCGCACTTTCTCAATACACACGTGCCTCCAAACATTTGCGAGCCAGTCGCGCAAAACAAACCCAAACAGGTAATCACACAGCATGTTGCATGCTTCTCAATGTTGCGTGCTTAATCATTTCATTTATCCATACATCGCAATTGCGCGTGTGCGAGCATGTTGCATGCTTCTCAATGTTGCCTGCTTAATCATTTCATTTATCCATACATCGCAATTGCGCGTGTGCGCTGAACCTGCACACTCATGCAATTTCAATTCAATTCAATTCAATTCAAAGGGCTTTATTGGCATGAGAAAACATACGTTTCAGGAAACGTGTAAAACACTATTTGGCTCAGAGCCACCTTAGCTCTGTTCTAAAAATGGCCCCTTTCACCCCTCCCCCTCTGCGGGCCCCTATCAAAGACTCAGGACAATATGAGGTTTATTGCCGCTGGAAATGAGTGCAGGAAACAGATGTTGTTCTGATTAAACATACACACTCACGCATGCACACGCACAAACACACACACACACACACACACACACACACAAACACACACACACACACACACACACACACACACACCGTGCCAAAGGACCGCCGCCTGCTGATCTACATAAAACATATACTACATGTGGATGGGCTGCCAACTGACGAGGGCTTTCTGTGTGCATATATGTGTTAGTATGTTATGAGCGTGTGTATGTCACAAAGAGACAGAACTAAGCCAAGTAACTGCTTGATGTGCTGTCCTTGTCCTTCTCCATTACTGAGTCACATCAATGCGGTAATCAATGCATAATAGCCATGTAATTAGCTCTCCTTTGTAGACACAGTGATGATAATTGATTGAAATTCTGATGGCCTCTCTGCACTAGCCTATGCGTGCATCTATGTGTGGGTGATCACACAGTGCACACATGTACTCAAACAACCAGAAGAGACAACAATTCATATGGTTTCTACTTTAATAAGAATGCACTTCGGCACCCCATCATTTCTTCATTTTAGGCTATCATTTTACAAACTAGATATAAAAGGCCATAAATAAATGACATAAGTTACATGTACCTAGAATTCCTCAACAAAAAACAGACAAAAGATGAAAAAAAAAGACAAAGCAATAATTGAGAGAATGTTAGATCTACATGGCTAGATCATATGGCATCAGAAGGCATACAATGACCAACATTAACTGTTAGGGTTTTTTTTCTTCATTATTTCGTTGAACTAAAGGAAAAAAGTATTTTACAGTACATTCTGCTTTCCTTCTCTTTCCCAACATTTCTTGCATAATTCCACAACAGGTCCTTTTTTCTACAGATAACAACCCTAAAACAATGCACCACCAAAAGAAAAAAAAAAGCCGGGATTAAGGACGGAGGTGTTTCTTGTATTGTGTGAAGCTTCACAAAGGAGTTCAAAAACATTCAGATAAGGATTTTAAAAACAAAAAAGCTAAGAGAAGAGTACAGTCCATTGGTTGAAAGCTGTCCGCTGTGTGATGTTTACTGGAAGAAACAAAAAATAATATCCATGATGATAAAACTCACTTTTCCCAGCTCATGATCTTCTGTATAGTGTACATTGGTGCGTCCTTTTAAAATACCCCTGTACATCCCGATGCAGAAAGACGGTTGCACCCAATGTGCCTATTTTTTTAGCTCAGAGAATCCATCGTCATTGGCTGTCTGTCCCTCTGTCCATCAGTCTGTAAAAGCAGGAGTGCTGTCCATCAGTCTGTCTGTAAGGGCAGGAGTGCTGTCGCCACACTGTCCGTGTGTCCTACGGCAGCTCACTGCGCGAGGCAAAGCAGGAAATGTGGTGCGCTCCAGAAAGCTGTTTTAAATGATTGCTGTTGTCGAGTAGAGCTTGCACAACGGAAGCAATAACACCTCACATGGTTTCTGACGCCACAAAAGCAAACTCATTTTTTTTTCTCTTATCAAATGTCTCAAAAATAAGTCCATAATCTCCATCTCCACAGTGGCATGAAAACAGACACAAATATTGATAGTACTTTCAAGATACTGTCAGTCATACAGTACAGACGCACGCACGGACGCACGCACGCACACGTCGCACAAGCACACACACACACACACACACACACACACACACACACACACACACACACACGCACACACACAGTCGCCCACATGTCGATCATACTCAACATACATTAGCGGCCAAATCAAACGCTCATTACTGTACATGCAAACAAAAAATATAAAACGACACAAAATAAAACAAATTTCTCCAAAAAATACAAGTACATTATCCACTGGAGCTGGGCCTCTAGATTATATTACATTCTTTTTAGTGTTATCTTTTCTCTCTTTTTTTGTAGGTTGTTAATTCATTCATAGTGTTTGCAGTAAGTCACTGGATTGGCTGCAGAGTGCGAATGGCCAGTCTGTCAGGTATAACGTGGCACGGTGGCAGACGCAGTGGTGGATTTCTCATCTCGAGGAGACTCCAAGGAGAGAAAGGGGAAAAACAGACCCGAGAGTGGAGGGTGGTGGAGGGGGGGTGGGGAGGTTCTGGTCATGGGGAACGAGCGAGGGATCCTGTTTGTAATGGATGGCAGCAGCTGTGGGGAACGAGAGAGAGAGAGAGAGAGAAGAAATGAGAGAAAAGGAGAAAATAAAAGTGAGGCCACACTCAGTCGCAATGGTTTTAGAACGTAAACAATTTCTGCCTGACGTCCAATCCTAACCAAGAGTATCCTTCAACCTTAAAGGGAAAAATCTCCTCATCTGCTGCTAAATGCAAAACAGCGTCAGTGTGCATACATGACATCAGCATATCTGAATCCCCCACAAGCCCCAACCCCCTCCCAAATCCAGAAAGCCCTTCTTTCCGTTCCAGGAAAGTCGTTGAGAACTATGCCACTCTCGTTTGGGCCGCGTGTTGCGCCTCACTATGCGAGTCAGTAGCTGATGAATCCTTCTCATCAACATGCCAGCGGCGTCAAGGCCTGTGACTGATCACAGAGCAGCGTCTATTGATCTGCTCTCTCTGCCTCAGGTGGCGCAACCCGCTTGTTAATTAACACACAGCTCTGGTGCCGAGAGGCCATCGAGCTCCTACTCAGCACAGAGAGAAAGAAAGTGCAACAGAGCGAGAGAGCGAGTAGTGAGAGAGCTGTTCTAATTAGTAATAGAGCTTATGGACACTTGGATGGTTATAATCAATGTGAGGGTCCTACAAATATAAGAGCATCTATAATGCATTTCTCGTCTCAAGAGAACCTGGAGTGTGTTGGAGCTGCCAATCTCGTCTTCATGTTCCTGCCATAAGCATTTATAATGTCCTACGTTGATTCTGTCATACATACATTTTATGTACACTCTAACATTTAACATGAATTCTTACCATGATGACAGCTTGAATAATATCCAGCAGGAATTATCTTGCTTATCCGCATGCTGATGAAGATGATGGTGATGATGATGATGGTGAGGATGATGCTTAGTTATTACTCCATCTTGTCGTTTTGTCCCAAGCAATCCTTCCCTTTCACAGCCACTTTAAGGAAGCCAATTCCCAGTAGCCAACTGACCCAAAAGGCTGTCCATTAGAAGTGGTGAGGAACAGTCTGACCCACACAGGGGTACGGGGAATCGAAATCCAGCATGTTGGGGGTGGGAGAGCGGAGTCTAGGGCATGGGAATGCACCTACAGAAAATCAAAGACATTCTTGGCAACGTCCTGAGGGCAACAATATACACAGGACCAAACAAGTACATAATGGAACAAAAAAAGCAGGGCCTCCTCGAGGTAAGTCCATTCCTGCGCAGACCCCCCTCTGCCCCCCCAACCTCTGTTTATGTGGGGGTCCTCGGATCCTCCATTTTGTTCGTCAGATATCAGACAGGTCCAGCAGAGAGAGAAGACGTCCCACACAACAATTCATGTACAATAAAACACAGTCACAGGAAATAAAAAAAGTCTGCTCTGCGGATTTATTCCAGGAGACAAATGTTCCAGAAACGACACTCTGCCCAGGGAGCGAAGAGAGGTACTGCCCCTCCTTCGCAATTCTTCCTTCCAGACCGGTCGAAGGCACTCCAGATTGGCCTCTCGGAAGCACTATTCTGTCTGTCTGTCCGTCCGTACGTCCGTCCATCAACTTCGAAACACCGCGGACAGAATTATCCCATTCTCCACCAAAAGGGCAAGGTAAAGATCTGCTAAAAAAGTGCCATTTTTCACCACTTTTTTCTTCTTCTTTTTTTCTTTTAGATCCAATTTAAAGTGCATGGATGAGGTAAACTATTTCTTCATAGTTTATTTGTCTCTTGTTTGTTTGTTTTTCATGGTTTTTTTGTTTTTATATTTAATCTTTTGTGTTGTTTTTTTCTGTATGAAAAGAAGCTGTTTGTTTTTTGTTTTTTAATAATAATAATAATAATATCTTTTATAGCTATGCTAGATCTCTCAGACGGGAACCATTCTGCCTTGCATTTGTTGCATCTGGGACAGCATTCCCTGGACGTTGGTCAGGATCTTGCTCTGGTGCGCGGCAGAGGAGATGCCGATGCGCGCCATGTCCCTGAAAGGTACAGCAGAGAGAGAGAGAGAGAGAGAGAGGGGGAGAGAGCCATTAGGACCAGCGTCAACAATAACAAAACCTTGTTCCACATCATGATGGCTTTCACAGCCTGCGTGGACGCTGGCCCAACTGCTTCACAGCTCCAGCAGCGAATCCTCTCAAAAACAACACATCAGTCCTATGGCCTCGTTTATATTTCGGTGCACAGCATAGCTTGAAAGTATTTTCTGTTTGAGTTATTCACTGCCGTGCTATGAATTATGAATTATACTTTAGCCACTAGTCATGCAGTATAGGCTTATTAGGCTATGTTAGAGAGAAACACGACAACGTTATGACAAACTGACAGTTATAAGGGACATGATATGTTTTTGCGTGCGTGTCTGTGTTTATATATGCTGTGTATATATATGTAATACATATTATATACTGTGTATATATATATACAATATACTGTATATATTTACAGTATAACGAATATATAATTATAAATACACATCCACAAGAGTGGCGAGTAAAATACACTGTATTTATTTATAAAACGCCAGCAACGGTCCTACTCTTGCTCTCCACAATTTCCTTCTCCCTGCGTCCATCTGATTATTTTACACTTTCCCCCTCTCTCTTGCACCCCCCAGCCCCCCCCCTCTCCTCTCTCATGCACCCCCCCCCCCTCCGCTCTCTCATGCACCCCCCCAGCCCCCCCTCTCCTCTCTCATGCACCCCCCCAGCCCCCCCTCTCCTCTCTCATGCACCCCCCCAGCCCCCCCTCTCCTCTCTCATGCACCCCCCAGCCCCCCCCCCCCCTCCCCTCTCTCATGCACCCCCCCAGCCCCCCCTCTCCTCTCTCATGCACCCCCCAGCCCCCCCCCCCCCTCCCCTCTCTCATGCACCCCCCAGCCCCCCCCCCCTCTCTCAGCCCCCCCCCCTCTCTCAGCCCCCCCCCCTCCCCTCTCTCAGCCCCCCCTCCCCTCTCTCATGCACCCCCCAGCCCCCCTCAGACTCACTCCTGTGTCATCTGCACGACGGCCTCTGGGGTGGTGTATCCTCCAGCGGTGAAGTTGTCACTGTATCTCTCCATGCCGATGGCCTGCAGCCAGTCCTCCACAGATCCCACGGCTGAGGACGCCTCGGGGCTCACCGGCTCCAGTAGGGTGGTGCTGGGCCTGGTGGTGGGAGGGAGAGGAGAGGAAGAGAGACGGATGGTAGGCGAGGAGAAAGATGGAGAGAGGAGGAGAAGAGAGTTATGGCACATGAAATATGTATACTTTTTTCTTCTTATTTTTTTTATATAATTTTAAAGATGTATTATTTCATAATATATATACTATACATACATTTAATATACAGAATACATAAATGTGGTCTACCAGTTAGATTATCAATCATATTATCAATCATAGGCAGTTTGAGGGTCTTTGGCACAGAATAAATGATCCTGATCCAATCCATGTAGGAATCCTACCCAACACTGACTAATTAAAACAGGGGGGAGACAACATGCCCCCGGGCCTTCTGGGAGCTGTAGTCTTCCTGCTCTGATCCATCACATACCAGAAGGCCATCATGACACAAAGAATTACCACAGCCATGAAACGGTCCATTTCTCGCCATCACTTTACCATCTCTCTCTATTTAATTTCTCTTTCACTGTGAGCTCCCCCATGATGGGATCAGCAGGTTTGTCAGACTCAGCCCTCCCTCGTGTCCCCTCCGTATTTGTCCTACTGGAATCCGTGCCAAGTCAAACAGCAGTTCCTTCCCTCAGTGTCACCGACACAGTTCGTTTGGTCTTATTTGAAGAGAAAACAGGATCCACACGGCACACACTCCAGTGAACTCCACCGCGCGCCACAGCAGCACGCTCTCTCTTGTTCAGATAGCCGCTGGTACACACTGTGCCTCATGCCGACTGAATTACACTGTTTTTCCTTTCCCTTTTCCACTCTCCTCCTTTGTGCCTAGAGCTGGGACGGCATTGGCAGCCATTAAACATTTACACAGGGCCGGCTAGTCTGAGGTGAGGCACTGGCCATCTCGTCCCGCTCCAATAAGTCTCGCTTGATCTCTCTCCCTTTCCCTCTAAATCCCTCTATTTGCAATAGTTTTCTCTCTCTCTCTCTCTCTCTCTCTCTCTCTCTCTCTCTCTCTCTCATATCTCTCCCCCGACTCACTCTCGTTCTACCTCCATAATTTAAGATAGCTACAAATTGGTTTCGAGCACTAGTACGTACGTATGTACTTTTGATGTGTGCTGCTGAATGACATGGTGGAAGTTTCTAGTGGTTAGCTGTGGAGAGCTGGATGTCAAACTATAATAAGTGATCCTCACTAGTGTATGGAACAGTGCTGTGCAGTGACCCCTTTCCATGCACGTCAGGCTCACACACTTGCGCACGCACGCGCACACACACACACACACACACACGTTCAGATACTATACTTGTGTTGTGAGGACATAAAAAAATAATGGTAGAAAAACAAAATAGGAATGCCCCAGCTATAAAGCCAGAGTAAAACATATGTTTGTATAGCTATACAGCAACATATATTCGGTGCAAGACATCGGCACCCACCAAGTAAAGAATCAGTGATTTTATCCTAACCTAACCCCAAGCTAATTCTTCTAGTGTGGGACACTTGCACCCTCACAAGTATAGTAATACAAGTACACACACACACACAATTTACAATTTACAATTTAGGCATTTAGCAGACGCTCTTAATCCAGAGCGACTTACATTAAGCAAGAACAAAAGCATGGGAATACATCACATAAAGACATTTATCATGAAACATGCGTAGCTAAGAAAGTAACAGTGGAATATCTATAATGAAACTATACATATAAGCTATACATCTATACTACTATGCTACACATATGTACTATGACGTGCTATGACTACTAGAATTGCTATCTAGGGGGGTGGGGTAAGTGCTATGGGCCATGATGGAGTCTGAAAAGGTGGGTTTTCAGACTACGGCGGAAGATTGGGAGTGATGCTGCAGTTCTGACTGCAATGGGAAGTGCATTCCACAGTTTTGGAGCCAGAAGGGAGAAGAGTTTGGGACGTGTGGAGCGTTGTCCCGGCGTTTTTAGTGAGGGTACTTCCAGCTTCCCTGCGTTGGCTGATCTGAGTGAGCGGGAGGGTTTGTAGGGTTCGATCATACTTGCAAGATATGGGACACACACACACACACACACACACACTCAGTCACGCATACAACTTATTAAGTCCCCTTATCCTCACATACCTGTAAAAGCAACATTTATAGGATTCAGTCCCGCTAATTACTCCACATGGACCTTCTCGCTCTCTGTATCCCATTAGGTGAATGTATGTGCCCGTGTGTGTGTGTGTGTGTGTGTGTGTGTGTGTGTGTGTGTGTGCACACATGCATGCCCGTGCTTGCATGCTTGTTAAACTAAAACAGACTCCCGCTGGCCTGCGTGTAGTCTGTAAATACACACACACAGGTCGTCCTTTTAACGCGTCTAGCTGCTGGGAAGTAATGGTGTCGGAGCCGCAAGGTCGTGTTTGTTTTCAACTCTGCGTTGCGTCGTAATTTCTCCACTCTGTTAGAGCGTGTGCATTCCACAGCGTACGATGCCATTAAGGCCGCTCACCGCAGGACCCCATTATGGAGCGGTGTTTGTGTTACAATAAACTGTACACCGCAAGAGGGTAACACTTAATGGGGAATGTAAATACCGATGAGAGTAGGTATTTGGGTGTGCACACACACACACACACACACACACACACACACACACACACACGTGCATCTGTGTGTATATGTGTGTGCACATGTGTGCCTACCTATTTGTGTATGATGTGAGCTGGGGTGTTTGTCTGCATGTGCATTACACAAGTGCATCCATATGCATGAATGCTTTCTTCAACTTGACCCAAGTCCTCTCCTTTTTCACGCAAACTGGCTATAGGCTTGAGTATTGTTCTGTCCGTCACACACATTGGCGTCTTCCTTACCGAACGGCGGTCTCTCCTCCGGTCCTCTTCAGGCTGTTGGGGTTGCGGATCAGCTTGTCCAGCATGTTGACGATCTGTCCGAACTTGGGCCGGTCAGCGCGCTCCCTCTGCCAGCAGTCCAGCATCAGCTGGTGCAGCGCCACGGGGCAGTCCATGGGTGGGGGCAGCCGGTAGCCCTCGTCGATGGCCTTGATCACCTAGAGAGAGAGGGAGAGTGTTCATCTACTAACCACTTAAGCCATTCTGACCTGAGATCAGATTCTAAAAATGTCTTCTACATCCTGACAGTTTTCTGAAAAAGCTATGTTTCTATGTCAGTCGTTCTTTCAAAAATAGCAGACCTAGATCTGCTATTTTCCAATAGCTAAAGCGTAACATAATGCTAACACCAAAAGGGGTTCCCGCCCAAAATGGGTTAAACCCAATAGTCTGTAACTGTACTTTCAGCAGTTTTTTTCCACTTCACACACTAAATCATGCAAGAGTAAGTCTAGTCAGAACAGTCGAACGGACTGGAAGAGGACGATGAAGAAGTGTGCTAGTTTGTGAACTACTGTGACCGACTTACATCCTGGTTACTCATGTCCCAATATGGCCGCTCGCCGTATGACATCACTTCCCACATGACGATGCCATAACTCCACACGTCACTGGCCGAGGTGAACTTCCTGTAGGCGATGGCCTCTGGAGCCGTCCAGCGAATGGGAATCTTCCCTCCCTGGAGGACACGGCGACAGGGAATTAATGAAAGGGGAGCAAACTGACACGTTGACACATACAGGCACACAGAGGCACGCGCCGTCACACACACACACACACACACACACACACACACACACACACACACACACACACACACTTAATCCTCAATTGATTGAGATTGTGCAGTTAAAACTAACACTGGGCATTTTACTGTATAGAGTTCTAAGCCCAATAACAATCACGTCACACTGATCCCCAAACATGCAATAACCAATCACGTCTATACTATTAATCCGTCCATCCGAGACACAACACACTTACTCTAGTAGTGTAGGCAGCTTCCGGGTCGTCCTCCAGGACGCGGGACATGCCGAAGTCGGACACCTTACACACCAGGTTGCTGTTGACCAGGATGTTTCTGGCCGCCAGGTCTCGGTGGACATAGCTCATGTCTGACAGGTACTTCATACCCGAGGCGATGCCACGCAGGATGCCAACCAGCTGGATCACCGTGAAGCGCCCGTCATTCTTCTACAGAGTAAACAAGAGTAATCAAACAAGAGTAAACAACAAGGACAGAAAATGCCTCGGTTGGACAGATATTCTTCATTTCAAGTGAACGCATGCTTGGCTTAACATAATTTAGCTAATTCACTGAGTGAATAAATACATTTACTGTACCGGTATACGCTACAGTCATGGGATTGAGCTTAGGATGCAGAGTTTTATATCTTTAAATATTTTGGAGTGTGTGTCTGTAATTAGGTACAGTATGTGGCTCACTTTCTTTCTTACACTTTCTTTATGGACCCTAGAGCCTGCCCTAAATCCCTCACTGCACTACATCCCAATGTTGTGTGGAGTACTAAACATCCAAGGCTGAGTGAGAAGAAGGCAGCCCAGTGAGAAAGTCAAGTAGAAGACGGCTCAAGGTAGGAACTTTATTTTTTGTCAAAATATGTTGAAAACCCCTGCTGCACCTGCTTACTCTTGTGTTACATATAGCAGCTTTTGCTAAATGTCCATTGTAAAATCATTGTTTTTAAAGGATGAGAGTAAGAAAAACTGTGGAGATGGGTTATTTGCCAACTGTGTATCTGTTGACAGATTGGCATCAACTTGTTGGTTTTAGGAAATATTTGAATGCTTGTAAACACTGTTCATATTCATGTTTAACTACTTACTTACTTTAACTACTCAACTATAGAAGCTATAGCTTAACCAGCATCTTAACAGCATCAAGCATTTACCTAATCACTGTGTTACATCAAATACCGAACCAAACAAAAGATGAAACACTACGTTTATCACACAAATCCCTTTCTGGATCTCGGTGAAAGAATGCGTGTGAACGGCTTAATGTCTGTTTCCAACAGGAAACGAAGAGAATCGCTAGCAAAAATAAATAAATGCTGTAATCCTCATTGTGTCGTTGGGTGATTTCTTGGGGATAACACGGCTCTGATCAGATGGGAATGGGATCAACATTACAGTCTACACCTACGCACACACACACAAACAAAAACACACAGGAAACGCATCACTGACCCTCAGGAATGCATCCAGTGATCCATTCTCCATGTACTCTGTGATAATCATCACTGGCTTACCTGAAAAGAGAGAGAGAGGGAGGGTGAGAAAAAGAGAAGGGGAGGGAGAGGATGAAGGCAGATGATTATCATTCTGGTCGTGCAGAAACCTCTTATCTCCAGATTACTAATTGTGTTTTTTTTCCACAAATTAATGCCCTACTTCGCCATGCTACAATGTCACACAAAAGTAGTTAAAATAAAATGTTTTGAGCTTGTAGATCTACTATTGTTGGCATTTGAATCCTGAAAAGTAACAGTTTTGGACATGTGAGGTTTCCACCCGACAGCAAGATTATGATGCATATCACACAGATCAGCGCAGCAGGAGGTCCCCATGGGAATATATGTGTGTGTGTGTGTGTGTGTGTGTGTGTGTGTGTGTGTGTGTGTGTGTGTGTTTGCGTGTGTGTGCGTGCGTGCGTGTGTGGGGCCATCCATCTTTGTCCCGTGGTGATTTAATTAGCTCAGTATAACGGCTGCCCTCGTGTCCTACACTCTGTCTACTGACACACACACACATGCATTACTGCTGAAACAATACACCACTTCACGTCTCCCCCCACACGCACGCACGCACGCACGCACGCATGCACACACGCACGCACGCACATCTTGATATGTATGCAAATACATTTTAACACTAACTTAATCAAATGTTTTACCATTCACGCACGCACACACACACACACACACACACACACACACACACACACACACACACACACACACACACACTCATCATCTTTTATGCATGCAAAGATTTATTGAGTAACTTGTAAAAATGTTGTATCACACGGGCACATGGGAAGGGAAATACGTTCGAACACACCCACAGACGCGTGCACACACGCACACACGCACACACACACACACACACACACACACACACACACACACACACACACACTCAAACTGCCTGTTTGTGTCACTCACTACCCTTTTGCCCTAATTCTCCTCTGCCAACTTCTTTTTTGCGCATCTGTCACCCCCCCCCCCCTCTCTCTCTTTCTCTCTTTCTGTCTTTCTCTCTCTCTCTATCCCATCCCTGCCACTCCTCTCTAGCCCTTTTCACCCCATCTCTCTGTCTCTCTCTCATTCCCTCTTGGGGGACAGTCTGTGTCTTTATCTGTGGCACAGAGGGAGAGGGGGGTGGGTCATTCCCTGGTGTGTCTCTGTCTATCTTTGTCTGTCTCCTATTGGCCGGGGGGAGATTGGGGGGACAGAGAGAGAGCATGAGAGAGAGTAAGAGAAAGGGAAAGCGGGTGGTTTTGTTTTCGTCCCTGAGTGCTAGCAAGATGGCGCCTAACCAGCCATGACAACAACACATGCTGAAGAAGCCCCTCCTGGAGGTTGTTTGTTGGAAGAAACGTGATTATGGTTCCATTTTAAAAAGATTATCTCGCTTTGGAGAAGTGCTGAATGGACAGCCCTTTTATTTATTTATTTTCCTTTTATTTATTTTTACCAGCACACTGATAGTGCCCTGACAGCAGTGTGTGAGGCGCTCCAGCGCGCCGTAGCAGCAGTGCTGGAGTGTTTAGACACGGAGGTCTCAGAGGTGAAGTTCTTCCACTCCACAGCAGGACGGCCACGTCAGTTAGTGTCGTACGCGCCACGTGACTGGCAGACCATTAATGACAGGGCGCTCCGACGCCCCAAAGAGGAAGTGGACTTAAACTTGGGGGAGAGGGAGAGCTTTTTTTTGGTCAGCCATCTTTGTTCCTCTTTGTTCTCCGCCTTGCCCCCGCGGCCACGGATGATTGACAGCTCCCCAATCAAGTCTGAGGAGCGTCTGACCTGCGCCCCGCAACGCTCCCCTTCCCAGCCCTGCCCTCGTCCTCCCAGCCCTGCCCTCGTCCTCCCAGTCCATTTGCATGCTAATTCCTTGTTTACTGAATACGCCCCGCCGTCTCTGGCAATGAACTCTGGGCAAGAGCCCCCAAACGGGACGATTATCACCTGCCAACAGAACAGTGGCTGAGGGAGAGAGCAACAGGGGGACGGGATGGGGGGAATATTGGGGGAATGTTGGTCTTATGTAGGAAGACCCTCGGGCATTCGCAGCAACACACAAAGGCCTGGCTGAGCCCTCGCGCTATAGAAGCGGATCTTTTCAAAATCAGTAAGTGCTTACCATATGTAAATGAACCGTTAAAATATGCCACATCCGATGGTTTTAAGCACTAATGGTGGCAGGATTTTAATCATACAATTACATGACAGCAATATAAATAACCATATAGGGATGGTGGATTACGGCCAGCTCTTAAGCCTGCAGCGAGTAATTTCTACACATTTATGTATTTAGTGCCTATTTGGAGTTCTTCAATAATTAATAAGTCCTAATTGGCTCTGTTGGACATACAGTCAGAGTGGGGCCAGGATTGAAAGTCCCTTTTAACTTGATTGGAATGGGGTAAAAAATGCAATTCAAATAATGGCTTCTTAATAGATTCCACTGACACACTCGAGTGTGAAGGAATAATTGCTCCTGTCTGGCGTTGCACTTGCAGAGTGCGGAGGCAGAGACACTGGTTGCCCTTTATACCTTCCACTGGCCATTCTTTTCATGTCTACGCCTGTCACCGGCCACACTGCACCCCATTCACTCTGTCACCGGCCACACTGCACCCCATTCACTCTGTCACCGGCCACACTGCACCCCATTCACTCTGTCACCGGCCACACTGCACCCCATTCACTCTGTCACCGGCCACACTGCACCCCATTCACTCTGTCACCGGCCACACTGCACCTCATTCACTCTGTCACCGGCCACACTGCACCCCATTCACTCTGTCACCGGCCACACTGCACCCCATTCACTCTGTCACCGGCCACACTGCACCCATTCACTCTGTCACCGGCCACACTGCACCCCATTCACTCTGTCACCGGCCACACTGCACCCCATTCACTCTGTCACCGGCCACACTGCACCCCATTCACTCTGTCACCGGCCACACTGCACCCCATTCACTCTGTCACCGGCCACACTGCACCCCATTCACTCTGTCACTGGCCACACTGCACCCCATTCACTCTGTCACCGGCCACACTGCACCCCATTCACTCTGTCACCGGCCACACTGCACCCCATTCACTCTGTCACCGGCCACACTGCACCCCATTCACTCTGTCACCGGCCACACTGCACCCCATTCACTCTGTCACCGGCCACACTGCACCTCATTCACTCTTCCAACCTCTCACACATTGTTTGTTTTGTCAGGCCCTGCATCCGTCCGTCCATTCACTCCAACGTCTGTTTTCTCCTTTCTGTTATTGCTGCTCTCTGCCTTTCATCTCATCTGTCTGCATCTATATCTGTCAATGACATCCCTACATCCTCCTCTAATGCCCCTCTCCATCCCTACATCCTCCTCTACTGCCCCTCTCCATCCCTACCTCCCTCTCTACTGCACCTCTCCATCCCTACATCCTCCTCTAATGCCCCTCTCCATCCCTACCTCCCTCTCTAATGCCCCTCTCCATCCCTACCTCCCTCTCTACTGCCCCTCTCCATCCCTACCTCCTCCTCTAATGCCCCTCTCCGATTTCTCACCTTCATCCTCTTCAATCTGTCTTCCTTCTCTCTGGCCCTTTCCATCCCTGTCTCTCTCCATTTCTCTTGATGTCTGAGAGGTCTCTCTCTCTCTCTCTCTCTCTCTCTGTGGTGAGAAGTGTGCTATAGGTGATAAGTGATTTGGCCTCCGCTGCAGGTTCAGCTTCAGCTATGGCAGGGCTAATTGTGTGTACGTGCGTGCGTGTGTGCGTGCGTGATGGTCTTATCAAGCACAGTGGAGCACAGATAGAGCCTGACTGCTCCGTCACGACACATTAAGACACTTGGTCCAGCTAACAAAGCCAAGCCAAACCTAACCAAGCCAAGCCATGAGACGTGGTTATGTTCAAACACACATGGCTATAATCAAATGTGCACACACACACACACACACACACACACACACACAACCTTTTCTTACGTGTGAAAAAGGCATTGGAGAGAGGGTATACAAGTCAGAACGACAGAAATAGAGAGGGAGTAAAACGCCAGGGGCAGAGAGAGAGAGAGAGAGAGAGAGAGAGAGAGAGAGAGAGAGAGAGAGAGAGAGAGAGAGAGAGAGGGGGGGGGGGATGTAGCAAGGCAGCAGATAGAGAGAGGATAGGGTATCACTCCCTAACCCCAAACACATTTACAGCTGACATCATGATTAATGAGCCTGGCACCAGGCTACAGGCCATTAGACCCCCACCTCTACCCTGCTAACACCACACCTCCATCTGGACACAGCCCACCCGGGGATACCCCGGATGGGACGTCCGGACGACATGCACAGACACGCACGCACACACACACGCGCACACACGCACACACACACACACACACACACACACACAGACATTGCCACACAGATTGCGCATGCTGGTGTGCAAATGCATTCAGGTACATATGCATTCAGGTACATATGCCAAGTGCAGCATGTTTGCGTGTACATGCGCACACATCCAGACATGCACACACACACACACACACACACACACACACACACACACACACACACACACACACACACACACACACACACACACACACTCAGAGTTTTGGGTATAGCAGTGATGGGATCGCCCTTACATTGACCCTGCACCAAAGTCACCCAAAACCACAGACGTGGTTTGTAATGATTTATCGTTATGTTTTTAAGGAAAGGGGACTGCGGATGTGGATGTCCTTCCAATGTTACGATAGTATAATATTGTGCGTGTGTGTGTGTCTGTGTGTGTGTGTGTGCATGTGTGTGTGCGGGCGCGCATGCGTGTGACAGCAAGTTAGATTTCTCCACCAAGACATAATTTCAATGACAAGTGAGTTATACACCACAAAACCTTCCCCTTCTTGGCCATGTAATATCTCACACACACACACACACACACACACACACACACACACACACACACACACACACACACACGTAGACCTGAATTGAGGGTGACTTACATTTGGTGACCACGCCCTCCAGGTGAATGATATTGGGGTGGTCGAACTGTCCCATGATGCTGGCCTCAGACAGGAAGTCCCGCCTCTGCTTGTCGGTGTATCCTGCCTTCAGCGTCTTGATGGCCACGCAGATCTCTCTCTTCCCGGGCATTTTGAGACGCCCACTGCACACCTCGCCAAATTCACCTGGAAACCACAGCCAATACATGCGTCTCAAAACCTTCTCATGCCAAGGACCGCCAAATGATGCTATACTTTGGGAATCCCATGGAATCCCCTCCAGGGCCCCTGCATGGGCCCCAGGCCCCACTTTGAGAACCACTGGCTTATTAACGTACAATGTTCTACCAAGGATTTGATCCCATGGTACAAGATAATAGAGAAAGCCCAGGATATATTCCACTTCTGAGCTTCATGCAATACCTCTTGTCAACCATCTGTGGCCCAACCCCCAATAGAAGAGCATGTATAGACCAACACCAACCGCCGCTGTTGTGTCAGCAGTTACATTGTATTAAAATAATGATTTATTACATTGTATTAAAATAATGATATATTCCAGGGGGAAAAAAGTTATGGATTGCAGCTTTTATACTGCTACACTTAAAACAAGCAACCAGCTGTAGCGTTCATTAATTACACATTGTAATTTGCACTGTAATTGCACTGTAATTAATAATTGCCTCAAAATCAATGAAAAGAGGATTAGTGCGTGCGTGCGTGCGTTCGTTCGTATGTTGGGAGGGCTACACTTTGGTCATCGATCAGGGGTCTCTGGTGCCCGACTCTCTAGCAGAGCAGGGGCAGAGTGGTAGAGAGTGGAAATGAATATTGATTCTTTCTCTTTATTATTGTGTCATTGGATGACTCTTCTCTGGCCACAGGAATAGCAGGACAATGTATTATTTTAGAGTCCGCTGTCCTC
This sequence comes from Protomyctophum bolini, assembly GCF_963924005.1. Taxonomy (NCBI): domain Eukaryota; kingdom Metazoa; phylum Chordata; class Actinopteri; order Myctophiformes; family Myctophidae; genus Protomyctophum; species Protomyctophum bolini. Next base: position 20,981,277 of record NC_137870.1, on the reverse strand, counting down.
TCCAAATGTTATTGTGCGGGAAGCGGCGGGGGCTAAACTCTCGTGAAGTGCTCTCATAGGCACGGGTGTGCACATCGCGCACACACAAATCTTTTCACACAAAAATCAATGCTAACACAGTGGTGGGGGAAATTGTAACTCTCGTTGCTATGTTGCACTTTTCTATGCGAGAAAGAGATCAGGTCCTCACCGATACCAATGACTTTCTCAATCTTGATACAGGAGGCATCAATCTCTTTGGCGAACTCGCGGACGGCTTGGTTGGGGTCCTCGTAGGTGAAGGGGTCTACGTATATTCTCACTCCTGAAAGAAAGAAAGAAAGAAAGAAAGAAAGAAAGAAAGAAAGAAAGAAAGAAAGAAATAGGGGAGCGAGGAATAAACTGAAGGTTAATTCATTCCTGTGAGTATGCTCCATCTGTTCTTTATTTCCAGTACGCTGCAGGCTACACTGCCTCTCTCTCCTCTCTCTCCTCTCCCCTCCTCTCTGACTCACTCCTCTCTTCTCCTCCCCTCCTGTTTCCTCCTCTCCTCTTCCTCTCCCCTACTGTCCTCTCCTTCAATCCAGCCTTTCGTCTCTCTTTGTACACCCCCCCCCCCCCTCTCTCACTCTGAAGTGTCTGTATCAGTGTCTCTGGCAAAAAAGTATCTCATTAGCTTTGAATATTTTGTCGCATACAAACAGCTGATGATTTGATAACGAGCTGTTTGGAGAGAACATTCACTTCAGCACAGTTTGTTTTTCTTTTAATGCCAGGAGACCAGGGGAGTGCTTTATGGCGTGCTGACATGAAAGCGCCTGAGGACGCTGCTAATGTTTTTAGCGTAATGTAATGAATCACAGTGTTGCAGGCATATACTCTACCTTGGTGCAAGTGCTTCTCCTCGTCCGAGTCTTGCTTGGCCTTGCTGTATTTACTCCTTCTAGGGAGAAAGGCAACAAGGCGGTCAGTTGGAGTCTTTGTTAAGACAGCAGGCAAATTGTTTTTGTTTCTCAAATCTGATCTTTATAGGACGGACCTTCCACACTGTTATTTGCAAGTGATCTAATCAGATTTTTTTAGTATCCAGACAACGCTGACCCATCCACATAATTGGTTGCTGTGATAACAATGTAGTGACATGGGTGTGAATAATGCTTGACTAGCTTGTTGACTCGTCAACTTGAAGATTAGTTATTAATATCGGCAAGTGACGCTGTCGTACAAATGTATAACTCAGGCTTCAGTGTCTGAGTGTCCAGACAGACACATCTTTCAGTGTCTGAGTGTCCAGACAGACACATCTTTCAGTGTCTGAGTGTCCAGACAGACACATCTTTCAGTGTCTGAGTGTCCAGACAGACACATCTTTCAGTGTCTGAGTGTACAGACAGACACATCTTTCAGTGTCTGAGGGTCCAGACAGACACATCTTTCAGTGTCTGAGTGTACAGACAGACACATCTTTCAGTGTCTGAGTGTCCAGACAGACACATCTTTCTAAATCACATTTGAAACCACCTAGGAAAGTAGTTCAAATCACATTTGCTAAATTGAGTTGAGAAAAATCTGTATAGGCCAAAACATGTGATATTGGCTACCAGGCTGATATCATAGTATAGTTTCAAATGGTTAATGCAGGGACAATAATAACAGTAACAATGTGTTGCCTTAACGATTCTACATCTACAAGTGTCTATCACATCACAACCTCAATTAGCATACTTTGTAACATGCGGTTTACCCTACCATTTCCTGTCAAAATGGCTACTGTTGTAATGTAAAATATGATGACGATAACTGTGGGGGGAGGGATGGGTGAGGGAGAGAATGGGGGGAAAGAATTGTATGTTCAAACTGTTTTAAACTGTTGAAACCTGCTACCAATAAACATATATATATTTTTTTAAATGGCTATACTGTTAAAAAGTATATATATATATTTTTTTTCAAATGTTAAAACATTTTCAGCCTAACATGAACATGATGTTGCTATGTATGAACACTGTGTTGACCGGGTTGACCCCAGTGCGTGTGTGTATGTGTATTGAATGTATTGTATGTGTGGGGTCAATGTAATGTAATGTAAATGACCAAATGTGCTGGACATTGTGTGTTGCGTGACGTGCTAATGACGTGTAAACAGCTGTGTGACGAGTGCTCCTCCTTTCAATCAGCGGAGGAGGCCATACATCAGCAACACAATGACAGCTCTACGCATAAAGAACACAACCAGCAGCCTGGCTGGAAGAGACGCAGCATAGAGGGGAGCATGGAGGGGGGACACACACAGTGTGAGAGGGGAGCATGGAGGTTGGAGGGACACACACACAGTGTGAGAGGGGAACATGGAGGGGGACACACACAGTGTGAGAGGGGAGCATGGAGGGGAGGACACACACAGGAACGCATCTAATCAACAGCTGCCCTTCCCCCATGCAAACACACTCATGCAGATGTGCATAAAGCACACAAATAAAAAATTACACAACAATGTCTCTCGTGCGACACCTATGCATACAGATGCATATACAAATACTACACTCGCTGACAAAGATGCGCGAGCGTGCGTGCCCGCCCGCCCACACACACACACACACACACACACACACACACACACACACACACACACACACACACACACACACACACACACACACACACACACACACACAGAGAGAGAGAGAGAGAGAGTGTGGCTAAAACCCTGAGGTGAGAGAGCCCCATCTGCATGTAATCCATCTCTGTGTGTGTGTGTGTGTGTGTGTGTGTGTGTGTGTGTGTGTGTGTGTGTGTGTGTGTGTGTGTGTGCATGCGTGTGTGCTTGCGTGCGTGCGTGCGTGCGTGCGCTTACTGGTTAACAGCCCATGATTGGGTCACCACAAATCCACCTGCTGCCTCTTCAGTGCTTTTCTCTGCCTCTTGTCTGCCTCTCTCTTTCACATTCCCTCCATGCTCATCCAATTCTCTCTGTATGTCTCTCTCTCTCTCTCTGTATGTCTCTCTCTCTCTCTCTGTATGTCTCTCTCTCTCTCTCTCTCTCTCTCTCTCTCTCTCTCTGTATGTCTCTCTCTCTCTCTCTGTATGTCTCTCTCTGTATGTCTCTCTCTCTGTATATCTGTATGTCTCTCTCTCTCTCTCTGTCTCTGTCTCTGTCTCTCTCTCTCTCTCTCTCTCTCTCTCTCTCTCTCTCTCTCTCTCTCTCTCTCTCTCTCTCTCTCTCTCTCTCTCTCTCTGTCTCTCACATAACCCCCTCCCCCCTCTATATCTCTGTCTCTCATTCCATTCATGATGCAGGTCATGCAAGGCACAGGGGAGAAAATAACTAACGTCTGAGATTACGGCCACAGGCAGGGAGGGACCGAGAGAAGAGGAGATGGAGGGATTGAAAACAGAATAGGGAGAGAGAGGAAGAGAGTGTGTGTGTGGGGGTTGGGGAGGTGGGGGCGTTGGGCTCACTGATTGCATCTCTTCAGCTGTCATGCTGTCAATCACGTCTCCGGTGTGGCGAGTTATCACTCATCGGAGTGGATTGCTGTGTGCTGTGTGTGTGTGTGTGTGTGTGTGTGTGTGTGTGTGTGTGTGTACGTGCGTGTGTGCACGAGCATGCTGATCAACACTGTGACAGCCGCTTTTCCAGCAACATATTCCATCACGGAGGATGGAGAGAGAACTGAATGTAGAGCGAGAGGAGAGAGAGACCGACAGGCAGACAGATCACAGACAGACAGATCACAGACAGACAGATCACAGGCAGACAGATCACAGACAGACAGATCACAGGCAGACAGATCACAGACAGACAAACGTAAGGCTCACCTGCGGCTGATGACAAAAGCACTGATGAGGATGATGAGAAGAACCACACTGCCTACCACAGACACCAGCAACACTGTGGAGTTGGTCCCATCACCGATGATGGGAGCTGGCACTGGAGGGGAGACAAAGAAGAGAATAAAGACAACAGCCTGGAGGAAGAAGAAGGAACATAAAAGAAATGGAGATGAGGATAGCGGGAGAAATATTCAGTGGTAACCAGAGGAAACAGCAGGTGGGAAGGAGGGAGGGAGGGAGGGAAGAGAAAGTCTCAGGAGAGTCAGACAGAGACAAACTGCAGAGTCAATATCATCCTGTACTACATCAGCACCATGCACATGAAAGGGCAGTCGTACATTCTCTGTTTGACCAAGTCATTGAACTCCCCCTCCCTTCCTTCCTCTCTGCCACAAACCCCTCTCTCTCTCTCTCTCTCTGTCTCCTTGTGTGGGCCTCCCACTATGTTTACCCTTGCTTCATGCCCCTGCTTTACGAGCGCCCCGTAAAAGTCTTGTGTTTCTCGAGCTCCATTGAGAGACAATGGCCTCCCATTAGAGCTGTGTGCTTGACCGTGTCATCATCGCGCGCCGCTATCTGCCATCTACATCACAAAGAGAGCACCTGGGTCCACCGGCCGCTGGTGCAACGCAACACTTCTATGTCACACGGCCACAATGACAGTTCAGATCAAGTGACATATCACTTGTCCAAGCGGGTCAGGGTTTGTTTTATATGCCAAGTTAATATGCGACAGTCGTGACTACAAATAAATGTTGTTGGTATCTTTTTGCGCTTCATTGTAACTCGAATAAAAGAGGCTGCCTGGATTGCTATTCAGGTGTTTGAGTGCGATATCATTTATCTCTTTATAGATGTCAGCCTGTTTTGATTAATGAGCGGCCAATGAAAGAGACAAAACCCATAAAGGATGCTTTCATCGCGGCATTTTTACTGAAACTGGGGGCGATATGGTTGGCAGAGAGCCTGCCGGCACTGCAGTGCGGTGATGTCATCAGTGCGAGTCGAGCAGAGTCAGCAGCGTGTGGCACTCACCGGAGTTGGTCATGAACTCAAATGGAGCGCTGAATTCCCCGTAGCCAGCGGCCGTGCGAGCGCGCACATGGAACACATAGGAGGTGAGCGGGGTCAGGCCTTTGATGTCAGCGTTCCTGGACGCCGTCTTGATGATCCTGTAGCTTCTCTCATTCTGGTCCTGGAAACAATCATGACATTAGTGCTTTTCTTACCTGATTCAGAAAGCTACTCAAGGATTTCCTTCTAGAATTTCATTGTTGAATAATTGTTATAATTGTACACTCACACACACACACACACACACACATACATATATATATATATATATATATATATATATATATATATATATATATATATATATATATATATAATTTAACAACAAACAATCAATTTGGCGGCCCTATTTTGGGCATATCATTAGACGAAAACTGCAAAATAAGTAAAACAGCAGATCTACAAACTCCCAATGTGTCACACAATGTGATCTTGTTTATCGCCAATGTTTGGTTTTCATGGGGCCGTTACCTTTTTGTCAGTTTCTTAATTTCCCATGAGCGCCCTCACCTTTTCGTAATATTTGACCTCGTACTCCAGGATGACGCCGTTGGCCCGGTCAGGCTGCTGCCATGCCAGTGAGATGGTGTGTCTGGTGATGTCCTTAGCCTGGATGGAGTTCACTGGGGAGGGAGCTGGTCAGGGAGAAAAGAAGAAGGAAACGTTAGGCCTGCTGTCTCCAGTCCTCCATGTTGTTTTCCAGCCTTGGAGACACATAGTCTGTTTTTGTTTCTCCTCTAAATCCCCTTCTGCCTGCTCCTGCTGAGAAAGTCAAACAGAGGGCCAGGCCACAAGGCAATCAATTCCATTTGTCTTTGAGCTTGGCCCCCAGTCAAAGGCTTAAGCTTTATATAGCTATATGGCTATCCTGCTAAATTGCCATAGAGTCCATTGCAGGGCTCTATTTCAGAGGCAATGGTTGGCCCCCATAAAACTGATCCCATTGCCGTGGGCTGACGCTAACTCCTCCACCACTTTTCCTACAAGCTAGCAAAAAGAATGTCCCAAGCTCATTTTCTGTGGATTCTTATGTCAGCACGGGAAACCATACATTGCTATGCTTTTTTGTTTACAAGGGAGCTAATCAATTGGTATTCATTAAAGCTCCATGCGAACGATCTTATCCCTGCAGGACTGTTCCACAGCAGCCATTAATGAGGCCATATTTCAGTCAGCCATGCTATGTGCGCCCAGGCCCCTTTAAACATGTGATTGGGTAAAATACAGATAATGGCTTGTGCTTTGCGCTGTCCTCTCTGGAGTGTTCCGTCGACACACAAATCAAACCTCTTATCTTCGGGGAGTGTGACAACGTAGAAATTGGGTCATACGCTACGCACGGCAGGACAAAGAGCAACCCACAGACACTTATGACGCACACTGTGATAAACATAAACATGTTCAAATCACGTTCGGACCAGGCAGGCGTTCATGGGGTTTGACGGATGGAGTTGTAGAGCAAAATAGCAAACAGGAAAGTGGAATTACATGCTAACACACGCACGCACGCGTGTGCGCACACACACACACACACACACACACACACACACACACACACACACAACTAGTGTTACCCTCGACCACCACCACCAGGCAACAACTTTCACACACCTTTACGCTCAGAGGCAAGAACAAAGCGAGCCGCTGACCAAATGTTTACACCAATGCCATGGGAATGACTCTTTGAAACTTGTGCACGCTTCACGACTGTTTTTAAGATGTCATAATAAGACAAGGAGACAAAGGCAGGGCAACCTTCTTCCTGTTTTCTCAACTCAACGATCTGGAATCAACAGCTCATAAAGCTGAAACAGCCACCCCTCACACACACACACACACACACACACACGCTACTAGTGTTACCCTAGACCACCAGGCAACAACTTTCACACACACCCCTATACGCTCAGAGGCAAGAACAAAGCGAGCCGCTGACCAAATGTTTACACCAATGCCATGGGAGTGGTGCACACTTCACCACTTCACAGGGATCAAAGAGTATCTCTGGACCCCCGGATCTATCCATACTGTAACATTCTGGACCCCCGGATCTATCCATACTGTAACATTCTGGACCCCCGGATCTATCCATACTGTAACCTAACTCATTCCATACATCGACCTCTTAAAGAATTACTGTGCAAGATGATTAATGAGGCTCACCCGTCCAGTGGTTATGATGGGATTATCTGCACTCTGCTCCCTGTGACCAGTGGGCTCCAGGGAGGCTAGCCCTCGTGCTAACGCTAACAAAACCAAGGCTTTTAGTCAGGGATTGAGTTCAAACGGGCCTGCAATCCAAGCACCAGCAATGGATTGAGTTTCGGCCAGGGTGAAGCAGCGGAGGGGGGGGGGGAGCCATGGCTTCTGGAACTTATGTGTGTGTGTGTGTGTGTGTGTGTGTGTGTGTGCGCGTGCGTGTGTGCGTGCGTGCGTGGGAGGGGGGGGGGGGGGGGGGGGGGGGGGGGGGGGATGGGTGTGTACTATGTGTATGTGGGGGGATGACGGGATAGCAGACATCTCTCTGAGCGCGGCGGTAAATAGATTTTCCCAAGGTTGTGTCATCTTGCCAGCCTAATGTGTCGTGTCTCCGTTAAACAATTAGGCGGCGGCCATTTGTATCCCCTCAGATCAATCTTGCTCTCAGAGCTGGTCTGTCTGTCTGTCTGTCTGTCTGTCTGTCTGGCAGGTCCCCACGGGGCCGACTGAGGACGCTCCCGCTCGGTAAGAACAGCCCCGGCGGGTTCGCGGGGCCTCGCTCTCCTTGTGTAATCCACACATCCATCTTTCCTCCGAAGATGACAGATATGGCGATTTAATCGTGTTCTGCTCCCCCCCCCATCCCCTGGGCTAAGACGCAGATAAAGATGAGTGATCTTCAGAGTGGTCCCTCCTGAGGTTCCGCCCCATCATGTGAAACTATACGCCAAGGTTAAAACAGGGAAGACGTCGGCTAAACGATCCATCTATAGGACAAGGTCTTTTTTTCGTTAATGATCACTATACTACGGCGCAGACAGATACACAAGAACAGTAAGATGACACGTGAACCCAAATGGCTCCGGCCACGAATGCACATTCGTGGTCCACTTCAACCACGCATGCGCACGCGCACACGCACACGCGCACACACACACACACACACACACACACACACACACACACACACACACACACACACACACACACACACACACACACACACACACACACACACACGGTCAGATAAACAAATTGATTCAGACGTGATGGAAGTTTGTTCACAGGGAGTGATTTGGAGAAAAGTATACGGGCAGACTAGCTGGCACCCCAGTAGATGAATTTAAAATAATATGGGGCAGATTAGTAATGTCTCACCGCTTTCCCAACGTGTGTGCAAAAACGCTGTTGGAATAACAAGAAGCAATGAAGGACCAATGAATATTCTGATCTCATTTTGGATATGTGTTCCAAAAACTCTTTCGCACCCAGAAAATATATCTTCTCTGTAGCGAAAACTTTCATGAATTAATGTCCTGTTTTATACTTTGTTGTATGACAGTTATACACAAAAGTATAAACAATCTACAAGCTCACAAAGTGTTGCGTTTACTATTTGTGATAATCTTTTCATATTTTGACAAATTCTGAAAATGTTTGGAAATGTTCACCTATATTTTTTTGTCTTGAAAGTAGTTATAAACATTTAACCAATGTAAAGTATTAAGAAGAGTGTGTGTGTGTGTGTGTGTGTGACTTGAAAATAATTGCCTTTTCCCCTCCCATTTCCTGACCAATAACGGATTTGGACACCCGGCTTTGACGATAATGCACCAAATACACAACCCGCAGCAACACACACACAACACACAAAAACAGAGCGCGAAACACAAAGAACCTCATTAGGCAAACAGATGGAAATACGGGCTGAAAAAACATAACACCTATACTCGCATTATCTCCCACAGACAGCAGCAGCTCTACCCATGCATACATTTAAACCAGCTGGAGTAAATAGACCGGTCAGGCGCGCACAGAGGGCCCGGCATCAGTTTGAAGTCAACCCTCCCTCGGGGGAATAGTGGAGCTTGTGTGGGCAAAGATTCATGCGGACGTTTGTGTGGATTTTTTTTTGTCTCTGCATGAAAGGCAAGGGAGGGAGGCTAGGGTTCTGTTTGACGGAGTTGAGTTTGTCGTCGTGAACATGTTCATTGTGAGGTATTGGGGCCTGCGAGGAGGCAGCTGCGGTCAGGCATGTACGGGTTGTGAGACTATGCGGTCGATTATGGTCTGACATTAAAGAGACAAGGGGCCAGAGAAACACATGTGGTTGCCAGATTGGAGCCCGGTTGCCAGATTGGAAGTCACTTGATTTGCTGCCGCTGAGGAGAAATGGCTGAGGTGGGAGTCGTTTTTCAGGGTGTCGAGAAAATGGTTCCTCCATACCAGAACCCCCCCACCCCCAAACCGCGCCCCCGAAATAAAGTGTGCTTCCCCTCGAGCAAGCCTCCAGTACAGCACGTCTATCCAATTCCACATAGAGATGGAAGTCACACACATGCATGCACTGACAGACATGCCCACCCACACGCGCACACGCACACACACACACACACACACACACACACACACACACACACACACACACACACACACACACACACACACACACACACACACACACACACACACACACACACACACACACACACACACACACACACACACACACACACACACACACACACACCGTCCGTGCCAAGTTCTTGATCCCATAAAGGGGGAAAAAACATGCATTACCGCCTGGGGTCAGTTCAAAGCCTGGACATTCACTCCTTTCCTCAGTGAGCCTGAGTGAAAGGGTTACACCCTGCCTGATTTACGACAAGGGAATTGTTCCTGGTGCAATATGGAATCTGACCTCTTTACACGTGCGCAAACACACACACACACACACACACACACACACACACACACTTCCACCTCTCTGCTTTCCTCTCTCCACCTTCTCCATCCACAATCTCCTCTTCCTCCCTTCCCAGACAAAACAAGATGAGTGAGGTTGAAGGGGGCGGGGGTGTGGGGGTCTATCCCACAGCGTTTTATAAATCCCAATAAATCTATGATAATAAATGTGTAATCCACTGTGTCTGGATGAGGGGAGGCCACGCAGAGAGACGGACAGCCGCAGATGACTGGCTGGATTACTAGCGGCTGAAACCAGAGCCCCTGTAGCCCCTACTGAGCATTAACAGGCAGAAATCCAATCAGTCTGACGCTCTTCACTTTAATACACGCACACCCACACGCACACGCATAGAGGACATTGTTGGAAAAGCAAATGCAGTCAGTTTGACATAGTAGGGTTTCTGTGCACAAGAGAGCCTGCAAGCATTTCCACATTTCCGTTCTTAATTGACATGTGTGCGCACACACACACACACACACACTCACACACGCGCGCGCGCAGCTTCATGAAACTGAGCCAAAGCAGAGCAGTTGTGGAACATGAATCAGTTAGGAGCCAAAGGCAACATCATCTCTATCTCACTACTTTAAGTCTGCCGATTAGCCTGAAGGAACCTCAGGGAATGCCAGCGCTTCTGAATGTGTCCGCACGTCAACGCATCTCTCTGCTTGTGTGTGTGTGTGTTAGTGAGACCATGCATGTACGACATCGCTTGCGTGTGCGTGTGCACGTGTGGTCGCACATCGAAGGAACTGCAGCACCAGTCTACGCGCGTGCACGTGCGTGTTTTCCATCCGAGCATGGAGCCAAGCGGAGTCAAACCCTGGAGTGTGTGTGCTCCACACAGTCCTCTCTGGTGTGTCTCGGGCTGCGTTATCCATCCATCTCCCCCTCCCTGACCCCCCATGATAAATCAAGCCACCATGTCCTTAAATAGCCGATCCCCCATGATGTACCAAAGCTAGAATTGGAAATATTTCGCCTTCTACCGGCGATGGAAAGTGCAGTGATAAAAAACGACACAAAAGAAGCACTTAGCACGCCACCCAGGAGCCGAGAGCAGTAAAGTTACCAAGTTAATGATTGTCTATTAGATGCGAGGCTGAGCGGGGAGGGATGGAGAGAAAGGACCAGAGTCATAAAATCCATTTGCTCAACAACTGGCTACAAAATGGCCGCACGACAAAACAACAGGGGGAAAGACGTGATCACGCTTGGCCAGAGGGCTCCTCTCCAATTCTCCACTCCAATACAACCAGAACGTACAAACCCACATACACACGCATTGAACATAATTATGCACGCACGCTCGCACGCACGCACGCACGCACGCACGCACGCACGCACGCACGCACGCACGCACACACACACACACACACACACACACACACACACACACACACACACACACACACACACACACACACACACACACACACACGCATGTATCGCACACACATTCCCACAGCATTTGTAATGAAGCCTGCACAGATCAATAAAACTCATCTAATTCATTAGTTGGAGGGCCAAATATAGCAGGATGCTCGCTATCTTCATTGCATGCTCCTCATGCCTAATTATGCAAAACCAAAGTGAATATTGCAGAAAATCGTTCTCCACTGCTGGAAATCCATCAGTACACAGTACTCATCTCACTCTCACCCAAATTATTCACAGCTTTGGTAAACATGTTTTGACATGCAGAGTGCCCAAAAGAGTATTTCAAAAGATAATGTAATGCATAAATACACAGCCATGTGATCACTTACAAAAGATATATATTTTTCTGGTCCGCCACCCCGACCTCAGCACCAACACCTCCACCTCACCTCCAAGCTTACAACACCACACAAAGTGGCGTGTTGTAAGCTTGTAGATCAACAATTTCTGCTATTTAAAAAAATATATTTTTCAAAATGGAAACGATTGACAATTATGCAAAAATTATTGCGATTATCTATAAATGCACAAGTCTCTGTACGTGTGTATGTATGACTATGTATGTACGTCCGTAATACACTTAACTCGAGAACCGTTCGCCCCACCGACTTCAAATTAGACACACGCGTTCCACACCCCCACAGGGAGTGCAGTGCCCGGTGTTGAGTCCATAGGAATTGATCACACCTGATCACCCCTAGATCTCCATATATGGAGCTGGCCTGTTCTGACATCACAAGTAGGCCAGTGCCCAACTACCAATAATAAGAGATTAGGCCATTATGTAATAACCGCTCCGCCCTCTTAACTCACCAGCCTGGTTGGTGGTGACGGTCACTGAGACGGCCTGCTCTGGCCCGGGGCTCTGTGGGGAGACGCCGTTCACCGCCCAGATCTCGAAGGTGTAGTTGGTGTGGGCCTGCAGGTCGTTGATGGACACCCGCGTGCCCCTCAGGCTGAGCCGCTGGGGGCTGAAGTGGACGTCGTTGCCGCAGGGCTGGCACCGGCGGCCCTCAGCACCGCAGCGCTTGCACACGACGTTGTAGGTGAGGTCGTGGCGGCCGCCCGAGTTCAGTGGCGTGCTCCACTCCAGGTTCACCGACGTCTCGTTGACGTTGGAGATGAGGTTGAGGGGCGCTGTGGGGGGGCCTGGAAGGAGATTCAGACAGAGGTACGTTAATGGCCAGAGAAGTTTGTTCATGCCAGGTGTTTCACTATGAGGGCTCACATCAAATACCATCAATAAACGAATCACAGCGCAACAACTTCATGAAAGTGGTGCAAACATTTGCAAGAAATAAAGGGTATGGGGCAGGAAAAAAGGAAATGCAATTAAAAAGGGTTTGAAGATTGATTAGGAGCAATACTTGAAGCCACTAGTCTCGTATAGCCTGCCTTCACATGCGTCTGGTGACATCTAAATGCAATATGGGCTGGAACAGTTAAGACAAACTGATGCCCTCCCTACTGCTTTAAAAACTCATCATATCACCATGCCATTATGAAAGAGTGTGCTAAAGTATTTGTATTGGTTTTGTACCACAGTTACTTTACAATCTCTGAATTGTTTCCATCCAGTTTGAGCCCCTACATCAAATATACCCATGGAATATACCCTGTAGAAGTCACCAGACGGTATCGGTAGACGGAGATTGCCGAGCCACAAACCTTAGCCTGAGGCTAGCGTTACAAAATGGAGGACAAAGGGTGAATTCAGCTTAAAGTGCTTTGTGTTGACTTGGTGTGAAGTGTAGCAGACCTGCTGACAGGATGACTCTCTGAAGGACATTATTTCACAATGGATAATATTAGCTTTGTGTTGACTGCTGTGAAAAGCTGAAATCCAAGACTGGGGCACACTCTTGGCTATTGACTAAATCCAAAGGGTACTATATATATTATATATATAAGATGAATAGCATGTCTAATTGAGTGGGCTGTCCCCTTTATTGAGAACTAAGGCTTCTTGAATTCCCTTTTAATGTCCTGTCCATTACAGCTGGGGAGGATCCAATTTCACCCCAGTTAATTCAGTATGTTAACTGAAATCCAATAGGCTGGCAGATTTCTTTTCCATTCATGTGTCGAATGTTTCAGCTGGAGATGGCAGCGTGCCCGTAGCCCGCTGCTCACAGTGGAGAGCATGGCAACGACTCAGAACTTTCTGACAAAGTTTGCTTTGGGGCCTGTTATTAAGGTTCCTACTTTGATGTAGTTCTGCTAACAGGAAGCAGTTGTAAAGTGGGAGGAGTCCCGCGGAAGCGACCATGTGAATGCGCCCCGTTTCCTGCACTCATCAATCCCAATTTGCATGTCAGCCACGTTGTAATTGATGTGCTTTTTCTGCTGCTTTCAAACATAAGAAACCATAATTGACTTAGTCCTCTCTTTCTCTTTCTCTCTCTCTCTCTCTCTCTCTCGTTTTTTCCTTACACTAATGAAGCTCGCACGCCGGCGGATCGATGCAGGGTGAAATATGAAAGCTAGTCGGTTCCTAGACGATCCATTTCACAACGGAAATTAATTATCAGTGTTATTTTTGGAGGAGCAGAGGGACAATGAGCGATTTCACACACAGGCATGGAAAGAAGAGCAGGGCGGGGGGGAATGAGAGTGCATGCATGCGTTGGACTGGGGGTGCAACGCAGAGCTTGACTGTACTGTATTGTGACTGTTGTATGTACAAGTAGGTTTCAATTGCAGCCTGCATGCGATTTGGGTGGGTGTACACGTGTACGTGTGCGTGCACATGTGTGTGTGTGTGTGTGTGTGTGTGTGTGTGTGTGTGTGTGTGTGTGTGTGTGTGTGTGTGTGTGACAGACAGACAGACAGACAGACAGACAGACAGACAGACAGACAGACAGACAGACAGACAGACAGACAGACAGACAGACAAGACAAACTGTTCATGCAGGAGATAGAAATCCACTGATTAGTATGGAGGAGCAGGTCTGTATGGTGAGAGAGGGATAAAGAGCAGCTTCGCTGAGTGAGAGAGAGCTTATGTATGTGACTGACTGTGTGCTTATGTATGTGACTGGATGCTTATGTATGTGACTGTATGATAGAGATTCACATGCATAGATCACATGCATGCCTTCATGTGTTTTAAATGCAAGGCAGAGAGAGAGAGAGAGAGAGCAATGCAGAATCCACAGTTTTAATATTAGCGTGACCCTGCATATTGCCCGCCGACCCCAGGCGCCCATGAAAATCCATTAATAGATCTCATTAATAATGATGATGATAAAACACTACCCCCCCCCCACACACACACACACACACCCTCCTTCTCATCCTCACCCTCCTCACCCAATGTCCCCCCCCCCCCCCCCAGATAGTGAGCCGTAGTGAGCAAGTTACAGATGGGCTTTCTAAATTAAGGTGGCTGCCCACAACCATCATTATAATGGTCTCTGTGTCAGCGCACAAGGTTCACTGTACAGTATTACTCCCACTATCTCCTTCCACGGCTTCCTGTAGGAGATATAGAGCTATTATTACGCACTCATCTTTTCTTATGGCTGTTTCGGCCATAAACAGAATAACACAGGCAGGAGGTGTGAGTGTGAGGTGTTTTTGTTTTTTCTTCCTTCCGGAAGGCCAACCCAGTTTCGGGTCAAGGTTTGTGTAAATATGTTGTGCAAATGTGTTGTCCCGGTTACAACAGTAGACGTGCAGTATGTTATTCTTTGGCTTATTTGTTGCCATGACGAGTGCCGCAATAAAACTTTAGTGCTTGGGAATGTATACAGTGCCAGACACACACACACACACACACACACACACACACACACACACACACACACACACACAAGAGACCCATACATTCCACCACCTCCAGGTAGTCGCTGTACATTACACACACACACATAAACACACTGTACCTGTCGCTCTCCCAGAATGCTGTGCAGCAGGAGAGGGGGTAGCGTGGGAGAGCCGTCAGCTGTGACTGACGTGGGGTAATTAGTCCTGAGAGAGAACAGCAGGAGAGTCTCCACAGTCACCCAACCTGCACACGCAGCTAGCGCAGCATTAGCTCAAGTTGCTCAACGTTAGCTGGTTGTTGCACACACACATAGTCTCCTATTGGGACGTATTCCTTGGGGAGATTAAGAAACTTTTTCCTAAGAAAGTTTCAGTACTGTTTTTTTTGCCCCTTTTCTTCCTGTCTTTTCCACTCTTTTATTGCTTGCTAATTTGCTCTCTGAGCCTTTTTTCACCCCAACACCACGTGTCTTCCATATATCTGCCTTTCTCATTTTTACTCAAGACTCGTATCCCTATCTCTCTATCTTTGTTCCTTGTTCTCCTTTCACTTCTTCCCCCCTCTCTCTCTCTCCGGCTCTCTGTGTCAGTCTGTCCGTTAATTGTTACCAGAGTGTTGAGCAGGCCCGGGGAAGAAAGAGAGAGGGTGAAATTGGCCGGAGCATGGACCCTGCTATTACTGTCCAACTGGGATCTAGTCAACCAAAAAACCCTCTCTGCACTCCCCCACCCCACCTCTCTCTAGTCCAGACTACTAAACCACTACTAGGAAAATCTGAAAAACACATCAAGGGCCAAGAAACCCCTGAACAGAGAGCCTTCAGCCCCCCTAAACATAGTGGACCACCCCTTACGTGAGTCTGTCGTCCCTGGTCCTCATTACTGCCTAGCACTGGGTGTGTGTGTGTGTGTGTGTGTGTGTGTGTGTGTGTGTGTGTGTGTGTGTGTGTGTGTGCGCGTGCGTGCGTGCGTGCGTGCGTGCGTGCGTGCGTGCGTGCGTGCGTGCGTGCGTGCACAATGCACATACGTGTGGCCTGTGTATGTGCTACAGTGACAACCACATGAAGTGGTTATCTTGATAAAATGTGGTGTGCACAAGTGCCAATCAAATAAATTAAGAAAGAAAAAAAAAGAGAGCATAAAGGAGGAATATGAATGTGTGTGTGTGTGTGTGTGTGTGTGTGTGTGTGTGTGCCCTTTTTAATCATCATCTCGCATCTCGCATCGATGGAGCACAAGCTAAGAGGGGGGACCGTTTTCAATTACCCATGGACAAACACACACACACACACACACCCACACACACACACACACGCCAATTACCGGAGATTCCGGTGCTTTCTCTGCATGACCTTCAGCAAGGCAAACTGGGAAATGAGTTTAAGAGTATTTTTTCTCTCTTTGCTCCATTGGTGACTTCAGGACGAGTTAGAGTGGGAGCGAGGGAGAGTGAGAGTGAAAACAAAACATGTGAGATGGAGGGATGTTTGAGTGGCAGCTGTAATTGCGGAGCTCCAGCAGGCGGGAGAGGCGGAGGAGAGACGAAAAAATAATAACACGGCCAAAAGAAAAACAAAACGGACGGACAGCCAGGGGGAGGGTTCTAAGTTCATGTTGGCCGGGTGACCAGACCGGGGGCAAAGGTCGGCAGGAGGTCAGCTGGGGAGGCCGGCTAATGTTGTGTGCTCAGCGTTGGTTTTAAGATCAGGTTCCATGTAAGAGCACTAAATCACAATGCTATTAAATCAAGAAATGTTTAGTCTTGGCTCAGTCTGGGCTTAAACAGTCAGGTTTTTGTTAAGTTTATCATCAGCCATGCAGGGTTTAAACGTGATCCCTGTCATCCCTATTTTTGGGAAAACATTTGCCAAAAATACCACATCTTGAAGATCGACTATTATTGGCAATTCAGGTCAGGTTTACAAAATATAGCAGGATTTAAACGGCTAAGTTTTAGGTAGTAGTGCCAGCTCAGCCTGCGTTTAAACAGATAAGTGTTAGGTACTCTGCAGCGTTAGCTCAGCCTGGGTTTAAACAGTTAAGTGTTAGGTACTCGGCGTTAGCTCAGCTGGGGTTTAAACAGTTAAGTGTTAGGTAGTTTGTGGGATTCAATAAAGTCTTTTGTTGAGTGATGAATCCTCATGAACTCGACAGATCCTTCGGCCCAAACGTTTAGCCAACTGTGAGCTAATTGACACAACAGATGTTTTAGCTGGCAAAAAATAAATGAATTAATGAATATAGGGAAATCGCTGTTTCAGTGCTATTTACATATACCTTCATTTTGTAGGAAATGACAGATTTTTGTTTCATGATTTTTCTCACTGTGTATCACAGTATGTATTCAATGACTCAGAGAGAGAGGGGGGGGGGGGGGGACGAGGATGTGAGCATGGAGGAGGATATTATGTTAACTGTTATCACAGTTCTGTTGAGTCAGAGAGATAACTGGCACTACCATTTGCTGAGATCCTGACTCACACTTACAGCCTGGTTTCATGGAGGACAGACAGCGAAGGACAGGAGGAAAGGAAGAAAGAGGCAAAGGGAACTGACAGTGAGGGTGTTTTGTGGTCTCCCTGCAGTGGATGTGGAATGCAGTGTTTTACACCCCCATTAGTTCTCTGTCACAGTGACAGATCACTTAGTACCACCTGGAAATCAAAGGATCCCCATTAAAACCACAGTCGCCTGCAGCTTTACACGTGCATGTGTGTGGGTGTGCGTATCTGGGTGTGCATGGTTGCCTGCATAACGCATGTGTGTGTGTGTGTGTGTGTGTGTGTGTGTGTGTGTGTGTGTGTGTGTGTGTGTGTGTGTGTGCGTGTGTGTGTGTGTGTGTGTGTGTGTGTGTACTTACGTGTGCAGGGCATGGATGCAGGGTCCGTCTCTGAGCGGAAGAAGCCTTTGTCACAGGTACATGATGTGGATCCGTCTCTCAGTGAGTAGCTGTGGAGTGGACACTTGGAGCAGGAGCCATCTGAGGCCAGGGCGCGGTAGGAACCCATCTTACAGGCTGCAAGAGGAAAACAAATGGGGCTTTGAGCGAGACGCAAAGAATGGTAAAATATATCAGGTACAATAATTCATTGAACTTTCTTAAAAAAAAAAAAAAAAATAGCAGATTCACGTGTTGCGATGAGACACATTTTGAGCGGTTAGATCGGCTGTTTTTGTGAAACAGTGCTGTACGACAAAGTATGCAATAGGGATTACATGGTTAAATCAGACTAGAAGATCTAGTATATTATAAAAACATTATTAGATTTTTTTCCACATTGACCCTAAAACACACTTGTTGATTGTCTCGAAAAGTTAATTTATCGTGTAATTGCCAAGAAAAATAACCAAAGCCCTCAAATTCCTCAGGTCATCGTCAGCCAAATATCACAAGAAATATAAGAAGGAAAATAATGCTCATTCCCCCCGTGAGCAACCGGTCAACAACCCGTCTCTATCAGCTAATCTCTCTTCTTTGTTGGAAAGGCAGCGAGTACATGAACTTCATTATTAAGAATAATACAAGATGGCCTGGGCTGTGGCTCAGTGGTTCAGGCACCGTGGCTGGTAATCCAGTCTGGCAGTGTGCCGTGGGTTCGACTCCCGATCCCGACGGCCTTCACTGCATGTCACCCCCCCATCTCTCTCCCCATTTCCTGTCAGCCTACTGTCTGTCCCTCCATAAAATATATAAAATAAAGGTGAAAGCCACAAAAAAAAAAAAAAACATTCAGAATAATACAAGATAGAAGCAGTTTTCCACACACATGCGCGCACGCACACACAATGCATGTGAAATGGTAACCTAAGTGACACTTTTCCTACTTTGGCGACAGTGCTTGCCTTTCTTTTGACTGACAGTTTGATTGGAGGGCTCCTCTTTCAATGAATCTCCCCCTGCTCTGTCCTTTCCTATAATGGCTGGGGAAGCCTAGCGGCTTGTGTTTCACCCCCTGAGCGCTGAACCAGAAGAGGAGGACAATAGAATGATTCTGTGAGAGGTGCGGTGCAGACAGCCAGGACACCGATTGGGCCAAACAGCCTGTCAATCAATCGTGTGGCCGGGCACTTGGCAATGAGCGGCGAATGGTATTGGGGCCATGCAGAGGGGATGGTGGTTTGGGTTTTTGGGGAGTGGTGGTGGAGTGGGTGGTGTGTGTGTGTGTGTGTGTGTGTGTGTGTGTGTGTGTGTGTTGGTGGGGGGGGGGGGGGGGGTATTTTCTCCTGCAGTTGACTAGAAGTTTCTAATTATGTTTTATCCTGGTTATGGATTTACCCATCTGTCTCCAGTGGGTATTTCAACATCATAAAAAGGCACAGACTTTCACACGCACACTCACACACACACACACACACACACACACACACACACACACACACACACACACACACACACACACACACACACACACACACACACACACACACACACACACACACACACACACACACACACACACACACATACACGCTCTCCCCCCGAAATAAAACATGTGTTGACAAAAAACACAACTAATTTCCCAAACTGTATTCAAAACCATGAACTCCCACACCACAGCCATAAATCCACTATGACATCCTACATGCAAGGAACACTGTCTTGTAAACAGACTCCCACATGTATATGCTACGCTCAAAATTTAGATCAATGCCTCTCCACATATACCACACACAGGAGGAATTCCACCCTCCAAGAAAAACACATTCCATCATTCAAGAAGCAGTCGTCTCCTCATACACACATACAGACTACAGAGAGGATCCACAAACCCTGTAAACTTAGGGAAATCCCTTCCTTGGAGGCATAATAATAAAGTTGGGCTCTTTGCCCTGCAGCCTCTCTCTCCCCAGTGGTTGGATTAACGTAGCCTAGCGTTAGCAGAGCCAGGCTAGCTGCTACCTGCTGAGCCTTTCTCTATACCCATCCACCCAGTCAATCAGGGCCAAATCCTTGCCGCTTCACTCGCTAACGCTAAGCTAAGGGCCTCTTTGATTATAGCCTGCAGGGGTGCGAGAAGCCTCTGCTTCTCCTCGCTGTCACACACAGAAGAGAGATTAGACGTGGAGGTGCTTTGTGTTATCGCTCTATCTTTAAGGGTTTCTGACAGTCCCTTAACGCCTAATCACTTCACAAGAGACACAGACGCTAGGACTTGTGGGTGTTGTTTGTAAGGGGATGAGAGAGGGGGAGGTTGTGACCGTTTCGGGTGACAAAACGCAAACTAGCTAGGGTTTGTGGTTGTGCGCTGACCAGGAAAGCATCCAAAGGTTAATGTGTGGGCAACCAGCTGTTTTAGGCTGATGACTTCATACAAAAAGCTGGAGAGAGAGAATTAATTGATCTGCATGCTTCAGGGCCTTTGGGCTTTAGCCTCTTTAAAAAGAGATGCATCTCAAGTCACACACGGTGCACAGTTGACGAGTTTTTCAGTCTGTGATGATTAAGCTGTCCCAGGCTCACCCCAAAGTACCATATAGCTGTCATTTAAACTCTTTCCATGGCACCATGGCCCCCTCCTCACTATTGCACTATTGCAACGTGCTGACGTCCAATCCTGCGATATTCTGCAACTCGGAAATTGTGTTTGAAAATATGACATCAACATACAAATCAATGTTTACAGGAGCAGCTATCCTGCAGAAAGGAAATGGCACAGGCAGCGAGAGGGTGATACTCAAGTAAAGCTGGAGAATTTGGTTCCCATTAGCAGTGTGTGTGCGAGAGAAGAGACCACAGTAGTGGGTGGTCCAGGAGGCCGTGCCTTCGGTGAGGAATCTCCCTTAAGACTCACTGGATTTATCACTGTCCAGGCCAGCCGTGGCAAACCCACACCGAGACACAGACACACATATATTCACACACACGTGAACACACATGGATTCGGTTTTTACGGCTTCTAGCTGAGAAACCCTCATCATATCCTCTCTTAGAAAGCTCTCGTAATTCCATATTTTCCACACCCCTCTCCCTTCATGTCCACGGGGCCTGCTTTTTCACGCAGTAAATCTCCACTAAGTTTTTCCTTTATATATTTTTTTACACATTATTTGATTTCTTCTTACTCTTCCCTTCCATTTTCCTCCTCTATCTCTCTATACCACTCTCCTCGTCTCTCTAGCTCTCTCGTTCTCTGCAGGCCTCCTTTCAGACAGAGAGGGTTTGTCAGGTGCCAAATCCCTGAGCTGAAAGATCAAAGGCAGACAAAGGGACTGGTGACTTACTGTTCTATTCTGGATCTGCTCAGAATGGAATCCCTCATAGACCAGGACATCACATTCTTTCACCCCTTTTCTCTTCTCCCCCACCAGCTCTTTCAGACTTTCACTCATTCAATCCTCTTCCATTGCTTTAGTCCATCCCCCCCTTTTGTCCACTCCTTCCTCCTCCCTGTCCCTCTGACCGTTGTCTCTCAGCTGAAGCACATTTGGAGGAAAAAAGGGGGTGAGAACATTGGGGTATGGCTGAGGAGCAGGCTTAGGGAGTTAATGAGTAGTTTTGTCCGGGCGGTGGGGATTCTGCTCGCTGAATTGGCCACGCGGCATGAGGAGAGAAATGGTAACTGCTGCTCGTGACAAAAAAAGATCTATCTCCCGCCATATCCACAAAAAGCCAAGGATACAATGCTGCTACCCACGCGGAAACCATCTAAAACGCTGTTGAGTTTCCTTCAAAGTAGCAACTACCTACACAACAGACTTTGAATAGCTGCGGACGCTGCGTGCACTACAGCCAAAAGAAAGGGAAAAAACACTCTACCCACATATCCACCCACGTAAACCCACCTCCAGTGACCCACGCACAAAGCTAGATGGGCCGGTAACTGTGCAGCCTACACAACAAAGCCTCCAATTCACAAGGGACTAAGAGCATGAGAGCATACTCGTGCTAGAAAAGTGATCCCAAAACTCTGGAATGCAATGCACAATAACTGGGCTTGCCCTGACTGCACAGTAAGCGTATAACCAAAAAGGCATTACGTTCAAACTATATCGCTTTACCATGCCCTTTTATCGCAGTGCTTTATTTTCTTTAGGTGATGAAACTCGGTCACTCTCTCGTAGTCATAACAGACAGCAAGTGCTCTTCAGTCGCAGTCAGAGGCATCCTCACAAAGCCGCCCTTTGAAAAGGGAGCGATCAGTTTTCAAGACCTCAGGGCAAGGAGAGCCTCTCCTTCTCATCCACCTTAAGGAACAGGATTCTCTATTCAGCCTCCCTGTTCTGCCCTATCCCTCTCTCTCTCTTTGTGTCTCTCCAACCTCTTTCTGTTGGTCTCCCTGTGGAAGGCTGTCGGCTGCTCAGATGGCAGCACCAGTCAGAATGCATTGCTATTCCAGTAGCGCTTTGTTTACCCCTGCGAGCAGTCCTTGACTGAATAAAAAACAAACCCTGCATTGAAAGTCAGGGATGTATAAGTTCTCCACTCCCACACACACGCACGCATGCACGCACGCACCCACGCACCCACACACACACCCACACACACACACACACACACACACACACACACACACACATAATAAAAGACCATCTATATCCATACACCTGAGCTGCTGGCTATTAGAAGATATAACTAGCTGCTAACCATTAGCATCTGTCATTAGAACAGCAGGAGAACGGAGCAGGTTAACTCATTAATTCTGTCGCCGGGGTTATTAATTACCTCCGGCTCCGACGCTGACACGCAGCCACACGGCCAGCGAAAGCCATCAGTGTGATAGATGAGGGACACACGGTCACCGAAACCGATCACCATGATTGATGACGTACACTCGCCACCCGTCTTAACCTTGACCTGGCGGGAACACGGGTCCCGAGGGTGCTAACATTCGTAACAATGCTAACCAAACAAAGGTAGTGCTGACGCTGACTTCATTGCTAGTGTTAATTAGGAGAAGAACAAAAGCCAGCGAGGCTAACAACGCTAACAATATAAAAGCCAACCTCACTGACAATCATGCACCCTGAAAACTGTATCTCAGGCCAAGGTGCATGAGAGTTGCCAGCAGTCTGTCTGTCAAGTGGCCGATGATTTATAACTGTATTTTTGCCCGACGCAATTCATCAAACAGGAGCCACCCAAGAACCTGCCCTAATTAAAATGTCTCCAACCTGACACTTATGAATACAAGCCAAAGAACCAGATGAGCTAAAAAACAGAGCTAGGATGGAAATGACTAAGAGAAAAACTGCTTCCGAAAGTCATAACAGTTACGATGGGCAACATTTTAAATGAGTTAAACACACACAAAGAATAACACACTCAACACGCACAGAGAACTCCCAGTAAAACAGGCCAGGGTCCTTTACTAACAACATGGATCTTGAGCAACTTTGGCCCTCATCGCTGTGGTGCCCACTATTGTTATTATTTGGGTTGCATAACAGAAAATATTGTTCTAAAGACTTCCTACAGTCCAGGGCCTCTGCGTTCTTATTGACACGTAGGCCACAGTTTCCTCTACAGTTCCTCTCACCAGGTTCTACGGAGACCAGAGGAGAATAGAGGGGGGGATTTGCACAATGGCTGTATCTGAATAATCTAAAATATTACAGCCAGCGGTTTCAGGGTGGACAAGTCCACACCTTAAGAAACACGGCGACAGAATGTTGGAGCAAAATGCTGGGAAACAGGGGAGTATGTGCATGTGTAAGGCAGAGAGAGAAAGAGTGAGAGGGGGAGAGATAAAGATGCAGATGCCCAAAGCCTTAATTGAAGCCTAAATTCTGCCTTGTCCAAGGTCCCCTTTGGATGAGTGGTCAATGCTTAGTTTACCATGTGGGAGACCTGGGTTTGAATGCAGGTGGTCAAAACTCAGACAGACAAGAGACACGGAGAAAAACAGACAGACAGGCAGATCTACAGAGTCAGACACAAACAGAGAGACAGGGATAGACAGAAATAGAGAGGACATGCGGGCGGGCGGGCGGGCGGGCGGGCGGGCGGACGGACGGACGGACGGACGGACGGACGGACGGACGGACGGACGGACGGACGGACGGACGGACGGACGGACGGACAGACAGACAGACAGACAGACAGACAGACAGACAGACAGACAGACAGACAGACAGACAGACAGACAGACAGACAGACAGACAGACAGACAGACAGACAGACAGACAGACAGACAGACAGACAGACAGACAGACAGACACAGAGGAAGGAGACCATGGATGAATGCTGAACAAAGACATACAATAAGACAAAAGCACACACAGAGACCAAATAGGTGAGACCCCACAGCACACAGAGAAAGGCTGAAAGAGATAGAAAGAAAGAAAGAAAGAAAGAAAGAAAGAAAGAAAGAAAGAAAGAAAGAAAGGGAGAGGCAGGGTGGCTTCAGACAGATCCATCTTTGTTAGTTGAACCAGTGTTTGACTTGGCCACAGTGGGCAGGGGCCACTCAGATTCCACTCCTGTGCCCATGCCAGGTCCGCGAGGGTGGCACCGCCTAAAGCCGGGCTTGGCGCCAGCCAGCTACAAACCTTTTGTGACCCAAGAGTCACACAGCAGGTGGGTAATGGGCTACAATACATAGTAGCCAATACACACAGACACACACACACACACACACACACACACACACACACACACACACACACACACACACACACACACACACACTCAAATGCATTAATGCACACACCAACACATGCACATACTTCTCAATGCACCTGCACACGCTCAGGTGTGCACGCAAAGCCCTTGAAAAGTCCTCTGGACAGTACAGATTCAAACTATTTGTGCAGGGAAGCGCAAATACAGGCACACGCACACACACACGCATGCACACATGTGTGCGGGGACACACACACGGAGACACGCACACATGCACGCACATAAATACACATGCATGCACACACATACACACAAGCATGTACGCACACATACTCACACACAGACTTCAAGCAGGGAGGCTTTGTGTGAGCAGTCTCACAGCAGCACAGCAGGAGTGATGGGAGGTAAACAAACTCAGTCAAGGTATTGTCTTTGGCCAATTTCCCTAAGGTCTCCAGGGGGCAAAGGCTCATGCTGGATTTGTGTATTTGGTGTGCTCGTGCGTGCGTGCGTGCGTGCGTGCTTGCGTGCGTGATCACATTTGTTCTGAGGGAGGAGGCAGGAATATCTGGCGTGCTTTCCTGACATTGTGTACAATGAAAAGCGTTGCATTTGATTAAATTATGTAATAAAAAGAGGGGGGGGGCATGCTAATGGTGTTGTGCTGAGGGACGTGCACATCGTTGGCACACACGTTGATAAACATGGGTGGGCTTGTTGGGTTGGGTTGTTCTACGAGCATGGAGCAGAGGAGAATGGACAGAAACATGGCAGGATGTGTGTGAGAGGAAGAGAACAGCACACACACACACACACACACACACACTAAGAATAGGCGTGGAGGAAGAGGAAGTGATAGGGAAGCATTGTCAAAGGGACCTGATATCAAGTACTGTAAACAAGTGTGACACGTGTCAGCAATGTATCACAAAGACATTACAAATCACCTTGATACCTTTACAATACAATGAATCCCTTCTGTCATCATACCTTTACAATACAATCCCTTCTGTCACCCCAACAGAAACAATGTCCCCAACATCCCTACGGCAACAATGTCAAAATGTGTAAAATGCACATTTTCAAATGATATACAGGATACATTAACAGGAAATTATGCGTTCAAGACTAGGTGCATTCTACAAAAGGCAATCACCAACATTCAAAGCACTCACTGATGGAAGCTTGGAATGCAGTATTTTTATTTCCTAATTGCTAAAGTGTATATTTTGAAGTACTGTTGTTCTCCTCCTTTCAAAATTCGGTTCACGTTCACACATGAGACCAAAATCAAATATGTAAATCTGAACAGGGCTTTAGTCTCATTTCTACTCATCCTTGAACAACAGCGTTTGTAGTACTGTCCCTGTCTGACCCGTCATGAATTACAGCTGGTACAGCACAAGAACAAAGAAGCACTAAATGAGTAAAGAACAGTGAATCTGGATGATGGAAAACTTTATAAACTCCCCGGATCATGAAACAAGAGACATAAGATAAGATAAACCTTCACTAATCCCTGTGGGGGAATGCAGGTGTCGTAGCAGCAACAGCTGTGAGAGTGAAATACAGGAGATGTACTGTGTTAAAGAGCAGAGTCAAGAGCCAAACCAAGATAGATAAGAATAAGGATAACAGTGAGTCTATCACCAGTGAATATATGAATGGATGTACAGATTATCAACAATGAATAAGTCTACATTATGCACACAACTTCACCAGGCACCAGTTTACACACATGGGCTATGTCTTGCGCCACCCCTTAACCCTTATCCCTAAACTTATTTGCCATTTTTTACTATTTTAAAAAACCTTTTAAAATAGTTCAAATAGCTGATCTACAAGCTCACAATGTGTAGATGTAGATCGGCTAGTTGAACTATTTTAAAATGATTTTCAAAATAGTAAAAAATAGGTTTAGGGATAAGGGTGGCACAAGATGGAGCCCTAGTGTGTTGACAGTAGCATTGTGCCTTTCTCCGAAATTCTCACAAGGTGGGTTGTAAGGAGGGGGGTGGGGCGAGGGAAGGGTGGGCTTGCTCGTAAAAATGGTAAGGTATTTTTAGATTGTTTGTTTAGGTAATCCAGTTGCAGCTCCCAGACGACAGCCTGGCTGGGGCCACAAAACACCTTCCATTGTGTGCGCGCGTTGTGTTTGTGTGTGTGTGTGTGTGTGTGTGTGTGTGTGTGTGTGTGTGTGTGTGTGTGTGTGTGTGTGTGTGTGTGTGTGTGTGCGGTCATGGTGCATAACTCTGTGCGTTCAGTGAGCGTACGTGAAAACTTTCCTGGGTCAGTAGCTTCATGGCTGACACGAGCTGTGTCCAACAGCTCGTGTCAGCCATGGCGCTCACACACTCTCCACCATGGCTGTCACCACTTTAACCTTTGACCTCAGGCCTCAGAGGCTATGCCACTTTCCTCTCTCTCTCTCCCTCTCACTCTCTCTCTCTTGCTCTGTCTCTCTCCCTCTAAAAACAGAGCACATTGCTTCAGGAATGAGGTCATCTGTTGTCGTGGAAGCGATACCCCCTCTGACTTGAAATGGTGTCAGCTTCTGTTGGCATGGGAACACCCCTGACATTAACCTGTGGTGTGCGGGAGGGCACGAGTGTGTATTTTTTGCGCGTGAGTATGCAATGTATACGCACTGTTGTCGCACGGGTGTGTTGGTGTGTGAAGTTGTGTGTTTCTTTGTGACTGCACATGAGTGCATGCATGTCTGTGCAGGTGGATGCTCTGCACTAGGTCTAAGCTTTGTGTTTGCTTGTTTAACTGTCACACTCTCTCCCAGAGATAAATTAACATACAGGATTTTACTGTGTGTAATCTGTGTGTTATCTTTTTGCATACGTTTGCGTGCATGTGCGCATGCGAGTGCATCAACACCATACCCTCCCTAACCCCAGGCTAGTTGAACCTGGCCTTGCGGGGACCGCAGGGAGCGTAATCGGAGCCGGGGGTTAATGGCAGCTCCTTAGGCAGGGTTACTCTGCTAATGTGTGTAGCGTTTAGCCTTTAGCTTTGATGTGAGGATGGACGCACAGACACGGCGATGATGGCGACAGGCTAACAAAAGCAGGGCATCGAGATTCAGACACACAGGAAGCTGTAGCAGCAAAGGCGTGTGGGCGCCACAGAGACACCGAGACGGAGTGTTGTTGCTGCCGCCGCAGTGTGTTATATATCATTGCTGCCGGGTAGAAAGCCAATATGTCCAAAACTGTTATTTTTCATTATTCAAACAGAGCAAAACATTGCAGATCTACAAGCTTTGAGCTTTTGTGTGATACTGTAGTTTGACGAAGCAGGACGTTCATTTAGGAAGAAAAGAAATCACACCCGTGTGAACTGAGTGGTGCAACTCCGTGTGGGGGCGAGCTGCCCCGCGTCCGAAACGGTTGAGAAATGACAGAGTTACATGTGTGGGAATTAGCAGACAACAAACACACTCTCTCTCTCATGCACGCTCCACATTGTAATTAGCAGGCACCCGTGCAACACTATTTCTCTCTCTCTCTCTCTCTCTGTTTCTAGCAGAACAGCGCCACTTTTGCCCCTATTGGTACCCTAAACATAGGGACATATGGATGGACGGACGGATGGACATAGGTATGGACATAGGGACGGACAGTGGCTGCACCACTCAAAAAGGTTAAATGAAGATAACCGCTTTCTGCCGATATGTCCCACACCATCGCTGTCTGTCCCCAATTGTCTCTTGACAATCTTAATAAATAAATTGATGGACTTATTAAAACTTATATACACACATTTTTGATACATTTGACAAGAGTACAATAGAGAGTACAAGAGGCCCACTCACCGGTGGATCACTGGTTGACAACCAGTGTTCTAGGTCATGTGGGTAGATCAATATAGCACTCCCAGGCAGGCAGGCAGTGGGTCACAAAACTAAAGTCTAATTCCTCACACTTTGTTGTTCCTATTATGTAATACTTTGCCACAAACGGCGTACATCTCATGTTTATCTCCTATACTTCTTCTTTCTAAACCATCCATCCTTTTCTCTCTCTTCCCCTCCAGCCCGTCTGCCCACGCTTACCGCCTACAGGCCCAGCGATATTGGCAGTAATATTGACAGTAATATTGACTGCTGCTGGTAACAGAGGGTCATGACTCAACACCACGCAACGCTTGTTCAAAGACCGATATCCGTCGGTAGTCGGTATACCCGCAACCAACTGCTTCACCTCTCACATCTCCTGCCATACATTAGAGCAGTGGTTCTCAAAGCTTTCAGCTCAAGGCCCAAAAGAGAGATTAGTTTCCCAGGACCCAAACTAGTGAAAATAGTATTCATGGAATTTCTTAGATTAGTTTGTTTGTTTAAAAAAATCTTTAAAAAACATTATAATAATAATAATATTTTGAAAGAAGTCGTGATCCGTGAAAATTGGTCCATGACCCACAAATTGATCCTGACTCCTGACCCACTGAAACATTAGAGCTGTTCGACATTAGAGCTGTTTCTCTCTCTCTCTCTCTCTCTCTCTCTCTCTCTCTCCCTGTCGATTTCTGTGAGCCTCTGTCTGTCGATCACTCACTCCCCTGCACCACTATAGACTCCTACCTCCGTTGGGCTCCTAAGTCTCTCATCCACCAGTCCTGCCCACCTCGCTATCCTCCTTGCTTCCTCTGACATTCCTCTGTGGATCCGAGGGTGGGGGATCAAGGTTTCTAATCCCGGAGACGTGCCCTCCACACCAGGCTAACGCGTACACACCTCTCCCTTTGGCTGGAGGTCTGCAGGTCGGATCCCTGCGGTGCTGCTTACATCCCACATCCCCAAATTACATTTCTCCTCTCCTGCAGAGCGCTTACATCTGATCCCATAACCCCCCCATCCTTCGTTTGATACACATACCATACATGTGCACCTATATAGACACCAAGAGGGCATTTTGGTTGCATTTTTGCTGTGCACAATCATGCATTACGTCTGCAAATGGTTGCAGTATGTGTGTATTTATGAGCGAAATGGCTGCTTGCAGGTGTGTTCACTTATGGCCTAAGCCTATATATGATCCTACACATCAGGGGTTTCTGTGTGTACGTGCATGAATCTCTGCATCAACACCCACCTGCTCATTACATCAGTGTGAATGGAGAATGAGCCAGTATACACAGGGCCATGGTGATTAATACAAGTGGAAGGGGGGTGGGGGTGTCTGGTCTCATTAAAATGGGCGCTGCAACCACTCAGGGCCCATCTGATTACATGTGTCTTTTATGGCACAGCCTTTCATTCTTTTTATTTCGTATTTTGTCATAACCTCGCTTACTGATTACCACAGAGCTGCCTTTTTATTCTCCACTGAACCCTACGCCCCGAAGAGAGAGGACGATGAGAGCAGAGAAGAAAGGACCACCTACACTCCTCTGCCTGGCAGGATAGAGGGAGCTTTAGATAGAAATCTGACAGCGAGATGGAGAGAGAGGGAGAGAGAGAGAGGGGGAGAGAGAGAGGGAGGGAGGGAGGGAGAGAGAGAGAGAGGGAGGGAGGGAGGGAGGGAGGGAGGGAGAGAGAGAGGGAGAGAGAGAGAGAGAGAGAGAGAGAGAGAGAAGGAGAGAGAGAGAGGGAAAGAGAGAGAGAGAGGGATAGGGAGAGAGAGAGAGAGAGAGAGAGAGAGAGAGAGAGAGAGAGAGAGAGAGAGAGAGAGAGAGAGATGAAACACTTTTCAAGGTGTTTGCAATCAGCCTCCCATTGTCAGACACCAGGGGAGAGTTGGCCAGCCATCTAAAGCTTCCTTGTGCTGTTCTGTGTCCAGGCTCAGATCGCGCAACGTGATTGGAACGTTAATAGAAGTTTATGATACCGCGCGCGATATGCCCGCCACAACAGGATAAACACACGACAGATCAGCACACACACGTGTGCCGTGCGCACATGCACAAACACACACATGCACGCACGGACGCACACCTCGAGATCAGCAACACATTGCCCCGGATCAAAGGGATTTCCGTGTGATGGTGATGGGAGGATGAAGTGTAGAAAAAAGGATGGTTGCCAGACTGGAACTAAACCGTCCGCCCCCCAAACGCTTTTCTTTTTTTTTGTCTCCTTCTCTCCCTCCCACCAACCCTCACCCTTTCTCTTGGTTTTCCATCTCCTGCTCTCCCCTCCTGGCCAAAGAAGCATTTTCTCCCCTCTCGTTCAGCACAAAGGAAGTGGCAGTAGACCTCCTTTTCTTTCATAACCTGTCGCTCGTTTTGGCTCTCTCTTTCTCTCTCTCAAATAATCTACCCGTGCCCACTTGATTGCTGTCCACCTCTCGCTCTCTCTCTGTCTCTCTCTGTCTCTCTCTGTCTCTCTCTCTCTCTCTCTCTCTCTCTCCACACCCAATTTGTTTTTCTTCCTTTTTTTGCATATAGTGCATATTTGTATGTCTTTAAATGTTCTGATGAATTGAAAATGGAGCCCTTATGTAAACAAGTTATTTTTCTGGTTTTATCTCCCTTAGCAGTTTTTGTATTGACCTGTACTTTCGTTGAACTGTACTCGTTCTATAACTGTTCAATCAATCAATCAATCAATCAATCAATCAATCAATCAAACCCTTCCTCTTTCTCCCTATATGTCTATCCTTCTCCCTCATTCTACCTCAACACTTTAGGATGTTACTGGTCCGTTTTCACACTCTCCGGGTTAAATGAACACATTTTTGTGAAAAAGGGTGTGTGTGTGTGTGTGTGTGTGTTGGGGGGGAGAACTGCAGGGTTGTGTGGGTAGAGAGCTCGGGTATTGATTCGGGGTCTTTTGACATGCTAATTTGCTTGCTGACTGCTTTAATCACCCCCCCCCCCCCCCCCTCACCCCTCCCCATTGCGGGCTTCAAAGAGAGGATGCTTTTCAAAAAGATGAGGCAGGACAGAGAGAGGCTACACAGAGACAGACACACGGCGAGCAAAGCGAGATCGACTGCAAAATCGTTTCCTCCGGTTTTAGGCCGATGCTAATGAGCTAGCTTAAGACTGGCGTTAATTCCAGGGCCCGTTTTATCCTGCGCTAATTTTTCTTTCTGTTCTTTGTGACCTCGTTGTTAAGCTGGCTGTTTAGTACAGCTAAATGCCTCGGTAACTGCCGCTGTGGGAGTGTTAGCCATCCGCTCGGGTCACACTCAAATGGCCGCTTCCTGTCCTAGATAGGGCACATGGTGGAGAGAGGGAGAGAAAGAGAGAGAGAGGGAGAGAGAGCGTAAGAGAGAGAGAGAGAGAGAGAGCGTAAGAGAGAGAGAGAGAGAGGGCGACGAGTGTCAACAACGACAGGAGGAACAAGCGCCGGCTCAGGACGGCAGCCCAAGCAGGAAAAACATTTCAGCGCCTCCGCTAATGACAGCTGAATTACTCCCCTGACACACACTGTGTGTGTGTGTGTGTGTGTGTGTGTGTGTGTGTGTGCGCGCGCGTGTGTGACTGTGTGTGTCACAGTGCGTGCATGACACTTGAACACAATCACATGTGTGTGTGCGTGTGCATATTGCACTAGTATACAGTATGTGCGTGGCGTGCATGTCCATGTTAGTGTGCACGGGCGTGCGTGCATGCGTGTGTAGCCTTATGCATGTCTCTCTCCCTCTCCCATGTTTTTGTAAGTAAGTGGATCTATGAATATCTAGGAATATATGACAATACCTGGAGGAGTTAAGCTATTTTATCGGATGGGGTGGTTGTTGCTTCTATAAGAGATTTTTGTATCATCCGCTCCTCCCTGCTCTTCACTAGGTAATAGATTTTCCATCTCTATTCAGCAGCAGCACAGAATGAACCTCTCTGGTGGCACGGGGAGTGATGAGTACATTCACCTCCATTTTCCTCCACTCCCAGTCTGTGGAGTGTGTGTGTGTGTGTGTGTGTGTGTGTCCATATGTGTGCATGCACACAGTGCATGTACTAATTGGACGTGACACTTTCTGTGTTCTTTTTGGATGTGCACACCCACATTGTGTTGGTTGGTGCATGCTCAATTGAATACACTTGCATGAGCGTGCGTGCATGCGTGTGTGTGTGTGTGTGTGTGTGTGTGTGTGTGTGTGTGTGTGTGTGTGTGTGTGTGAGCGTTGATGGGTGATAATGTTCAGTGTGGCGCTCCTGCCTCCCTCCCGCCTGCCACGGGTAATCTCATTATTCAGCCCACTTCCTATTGCTGCCACCAGAGACAGACACAGGCTGAACACTAACCACCACAATGACCGGGAGGAGGGGGGGGGAGAGAGAGAGAGAGAGAGGTGTACATGCAGGAGAGGGGGAGGGGGTGTCAGTAAAATCCTACTACCGGTAGTGCTAATTTAACTCTGAGAGTGTACAAACCAAACCACTACATTCTCTGAGTTACACAAAATGGACAAATTAGGATTTCACTGTGTAGGGAGGACAGAGACACAGGAGAACGACAGAGCTATTAGCACCAGAGCACCCTGTGTCTGTGCGTGCACAGGGGGGGGGGGGGGGGGGGGGCAGAGTGATTCTGTGTATTTAAAGCCACCGGGGACTGGCAGGCTAAATAGAATTATGTGGTGAATTTAAAATGATGCTCTCAAGTGCATATTTAACACTGTCAACAGAGAGGGAGAGAGAGGAGAGAGAGAGAGAGAGAGAGAGAGAGAGAGAGAGAGAGAGAGAGAGAGAGACAGACAGACAGAGAGAAAGAGAGAGGGAAAGAGAGACCTGAGGGAGACCTGAGAGCAGTCACACAATGAACGGAGCACAGAAAAGAATCCTCATCCCCGAAACCTCTTAATCCAATACGGGCCGGGGGAGAGTTCTCGGCTTAACGGAGGCTATTGGGAATAGAGAGGGGAGGGATTGGTACTGCCACTCCAACAGGAAACTGCTACCATCTCACACGCGCACGCACGCACGCACACACACGCACACGCACACATGCGCACGCACACACACAAACACAGACACTTACGTCACAATCCTTCCAAAGCTGTTAATTCACACACATGCACAAACACCGACAAACGGCGTTGAATCCACAACATGTGGGTTATAATAAAAGTGTTAGGGTGTTAGGAGTCAAAGGAGATCATAGGTTTCCTGTCCTTGAAGTCCGGTTTATTTGGATTTAGGTGTGTTGTGTGTGTGTGTGTGTGTGTGTGTGTGTAAGGGGTAACAACTCAACCATGCACTAACAGTCTGGAGTGTCTGACACCTAGCGCTTCAACCAGACTATATCCTTGACAAACTCAGATTCACCAACAAAGGCGACCTGAAAACCCCCCTTCGCTGCCTGCTCAATCGCCCAATAACTCTGAGAGCAATGCAGAGTCGGAGACACACGACTCTCATGCAAATTTTCCTCACGCTTTTACAAAAATATACAAACTCATTATTTCCCTGTGCTGACTCGCCAAGTAAACGCTGCCAGACTCTCTCTCACAGACACACACACGCACACACACACGCGCGCGCGCACAGCTTTTCACGTTCTCTTTCTGTGTATCTGAGTAGCTTGTCATCACCTCTGCACGGTAGTTGAAACCCCCTCACCAGATGAGGAGCGAGAGAGACAACCTGGCCCCCTCCCATTCCCTCTGAGAGAAAGCTTCCCAAATGCAAATAGACAGAGTCCCCACTCCTTAGATCAGGGGCCCGGTGGCCCTCAGTGCCCCACTGCCCTTGGTCCCTGTGTGTACATCCTGGCCACCCTTGGCCCATGAGCGGGTGCACACACACACACACACACACACACACGCACACACACACACACACACTGCACCCCCCAGCTGTCAAAACCTTGACGTCTTAATCAATCGTAGGCCCACGACCCTGTCAGACAGGCCAGTAAGATGGATGAAGAAGGGGGCGACCTTTGACCTCTGCCAGGGGTGGAGAATACAAGCCCCCCATGCCCCCACCCCCAACAACGCCAACCCCACTCAGCCTCGCTGCTGCCCTGAACAATGATGGAGGAGAACCCCATTCATGGCAGGCTGGGAACCGGGGGCTGTGGTGCCCTTGTAACCCTGCACGCATACAAGACAAGCACAGACACAAGCACACACACACACACACACACACACACACACACACGCATAGACTCACTCACAATTAGGCTTGTCTGCTGCAGCCGGAGAAACTCTCAACAGAAAACTTAGCAAAGTAATATCAGTTCAAACTACATGTATGAGTATGCACCCACGCATGCATTGAGTTGCACCGCTAATTAAACTACTTAAAGCGTTGAAGAATATTCACCTATTATGTCTATTTTTGCAAATGTTTGTCTACTTTTGCCTACTATAACATGCCCAGAATAGCGACGCTGGGTTCATGTGGTAAATACACTTCTATCCTTTACTACAACTGAGTAAATGCAACACATTTCTGACTCACTCACAGACACACAAATGTCCTCCTAAACTCCCACTTTCCCTGCCTCCCAGTCCAGCTCCTTGTTAAGTCTCTCGGTCAACATTGTCCCATAGAAGTTGAGCCCCTCTCCCATAGAGCCTGTCACACAGAGGAATATCTCTCCCATAGAGCCTGTCACACAGAGGAATATTAACCAGCTCATCAGTGCACTTGAAGACTGACAGTGGCCAGCACCTTTTAACCCTTCAAACACTAGTGCTGACCCCACACAGACACCTCTGGCATCTATGGAGGCTAACACAGAATGTGAACATGTCTACAACTAGGTTCAGCGGCCAGATGGGTTGGATCTTGGTGCGTCTCAACTGGTGTGTACCATTGAGGGAGCTTTACTGGTCTGTAAGCTGATACCACAAGGTGAACTGGAACATGATCAAATGCTACTCAGTGGGACCTGAATGGATACGTTGGCTCCAAAACTAATATTACAGACTCTGAAGCTGTCAGACTGTGCATAAATCACACGAGGCCAGGGATTCTGAGCTCCAACATGCGGATGGCATTGGCAACAGTTACTTATTTCAATCCAAGCCGAATGGGAAAGATAATGCATCTTTCGTCGATTTCCTTCTCGAGGGCAAGCCGAATTTATGGCAAAGATCAGCATTTTCATTTTGACTTGAAACAGGATAGCTTATGGTTGTGTGTTTCGCTTTAAACCCCTCTTCAAAGACGATTTAGCCCAGGTTCTGTGGCTAGTAACTCCCCCTCTGGTCTCCTTCCTTCATCTCTCCATCTCACTGGTTCTTTGAAGCCCACCCTGGGGAGAGAAACCTGGCCTGAGCCATCTATTTGCCTGTGACAGGGCAAGATGGGCAGCATTCCAAACTGAAATTCTTACAGCCGACATGCTACCCTGTTACACACACAGACAACCATCTGTGACCGTTTGCACCCCTTTGCCCCAAACTCCACCCACCTACCCAAACAGTCTGCACTACCCCTAAATCACTGAACCTGTTTGTCATGCAATTAGTCCTCTGAGACTGGCTCCCCTGTAAATTAAGAGAGGTGGAGTGGTCCATCCCCCTGTTAATCACCCGTGCCCGGCCTCTGACCCCACGCTGGAACAGCACACTGCATTTGGAAGGGTGCAGGAGTGGGTGGATGGGGGGGTTACCAATAAACCTGCCTGGCAGAATAACCATCCCCCTGTCTGGCCAGTCCACAGAGAGAGGCACAATTCATTATCCACGACACAGCTGCTGTGCACAGGAGCAAGACACCCACAATACACTGCTGCATGACATGGTACAGTACACATACTATAGTACATGCAGTAACTACTATACACTCTGAGAACCCTGCATTTTAAAGTGAGATTGAAATCCTGTACACGCTGATTTGTGCTTAAAATCCATGGCGGCATGGATATGGACAGACCTGTAGTCGAGTTCTGTTGCTCTCTCTGATGTTTGAGGAGTGTTGCCATGCTATTTCTCTGCATCGTTGGCATACTGACAGCTATATCATGGCCATGATTTGAGAAGGCAGGCACAGAGGCCCCTTCATCGACCTGAAACCCTCATCAAACGATACCATATAAAAAAAACGATAAGCAAAGGCCTGAATAAACAGCAATAGAGGGCTTTTTCAACACCATCTCGCTGCTGTGTACTTTCACTTCTCTCATACCTGCCTGGAATGATAAGCTCTCCTCTGTCGATCTCTCTCACCCAGCTTTAAACCGCATTGGGAATATGTGAAAGAGGGGGAGTGGGGACAAACCGTGGAGCTTTCTCAACGGCCTGTGTTACCAATCCTCTTGGGACCCACACAGTTGCACAACAGCTCCCAACGGACCACCTAATTACTCCATTTACAATCATCATCGTCTCCATCACCCAGCCACGTATCAGGAAGAGGAGCGTGGAGAGTGAGTGGACAGGAAGGGGGGGAAAACTACCAAGTGAGAGGCGGGTGAACATTGGGAGAGAGAAAGAGAGAGAGAGAGAGAGAGAGAGAGAGAGAGAGAGAGAGAGAGAGAGAGAGAGAGAGAGAGAGAGAGAGAGAGAGAGAGAGAAGAAGAAAGGGGAAAATTGGCCTATATCTTGCCCATCTATAAACTTATTTGCCATTTTTTACTATTTTGAAAACCCTTTTAAAATAGACAAAACAGCTCACAATGTGTTGATGTAGATCGGCTGTAGATTGAACTATTTTAAAATGTTTTTCAAAATAGAAGTGCCACAATTTGGAGTCGCACCACCCTGGAGTCGTTTTTATGTGCAAATTGCAATGGTGTTTTAACTTTGTATTTAGGGTTTCTTCCTGGAGGCTGAACCCTTGACAGTCAAACGGGCCAATGAAATAAACAGTAATATAGTGACATCACACTATCAGCCCCTCCCCTATCATACAACTACAGCTGTGGGTGCGGCCTCAGTTCAGGTGGATCACCACCCATCACCACCCACCAGGCAAACCAGGCATACTTAATGAACAGGTGGGCGTGCCCACATATAAAAACAACATTTTAACAAATAGTAAACAAAAAAAGAACAAAGCTAAAAACAAAGAAAACAAGAAAAAGGCTGTTTCTTTACCTTGGCATTCCCCATTGCGCTCCTCATATCCGGGGTTACACAGGCAGTTCCCAATGGGAACCAGCCACTCTCCGTCAGCCCCGCAGTACATCTTTGGAACTTCCCTTTCCTCCGAATTATCCACACACGAGCCGCGCACTTCCACGAGCGAGGAGGTATCGGCTCCGGTGATAGTATCAGGGAACTGGGCCAAGTTACGGACGGCCAAGGGGCACTTCTTGTAGAAGACCCTCACAGACACCAGTGCGATACAAGCCCCGACATCCTGAAAGGCCAAGTAGAAGCCCTTGCGGGTCAAGGCGCCCACATCGCGAACCTCCGTGTTGAGCTTCATGATGCGGTCGCCGATGTCAACCTGCGTGAAGCTCTCGTCGGCCGCCACGGTGTCAATCTTGCCGAACTGGTTCTCGCGAATGTAGCGCTCCTTGTCGTTGTTCGACTCGTAGTAGTAGAGATTGAAGGTCTCCTTGCAGGTGCCCATTACGCCCGGCAGACTGTTGCAGTCCCGCAAGGTGAACTTGATCTCGATGTAGACACGCTGGGCCCCACCGCGAGGGATCCAGTCGGTACGGAGCCAGTTGTTCTGGTTCGGCTCCATGACATTACACACCTGGTATGTCCGGATGGGAATGTTCTTTTCATCCATGATGCTCACCTCCTCCCACTACGGGTAGAACAACAACAGAACAAGGTCATGTGAAGGTCAAATGTACGAGTCTGGAACTTCTTTCTCTCTGTCTTTTTAAGAAATTAAGTCTTGGCCTCTGGGACTCAAGCTTCAGTACAGAAATACATTGCTGTTCTGTTGGGACCCAACAGACGTGACCCCATGACCTATTTCGGGCCCAGACCCATAGTTTAAGAAGCAAAACACTAGATTAGCGTCAACACAATAATAGAAAATATTATTACAGCAATAAAGGAGTGTTTCCTTAATATTACACATGAGGCATCAGACAAATACCAGAATTATGTCCTGTCAAACAATTACAGAAATAATGGGCTGTGTGAGATAAAAAGCAAACATATGAGGCAGCACATGCCAAGACTGAGATTTACCAATGGAGGAAAAAAAAGATTTGCTCAATATTTGAGTCTCAACAGACCAATTAATTGTTGGCTATATTTTATATACCGGCGTAGTATAGCAGACATGTTGGGTCCTTATATAGAACCATACAGATGTTAAGATTCATGATTTCAGTGTCGCTGTGGTAAAATAATGTTCTAATAAGTCTCATGCGTGCATAAAAACAAGTCTCTCTTCAATGTTCAGAAGAAATATAGAGACTATAGGCTATATTGGAATATGAGGGGAAACAGATGTTTAGGGTAAAGTGAGTGTGTAGGCCTATGTGTGGGGGTCTGTGAATCAATACTAATGATCTAATGTGTGCCTGCTTAACATCTGCATACATGATAGGCAAGGTAAGACGTTTCTGAAGGTACGCCTAAGCCTACACATGTTCACCTACTGTTATTAGTATGAACTCATAGGAAAGAGACGTGGACATACAGCGCATGGATTATGTTATCGAGCAGTCTGGTTTATTTTCGCTGAGCTGGAATGTTTGTTTTACTTGTGATTTAGTTTCCCATTCCAACAGAGTATCTGCTGCAAATGCTTGTGTCTTGAAAGCTTCAAAGTGGCCTGTTCTCTTACATTTTTCACAATAGGCATTAAAAATAGCCTTTGGTTTAACTGCCTTTTAAATAAAAAGAGACAAGCCCAGGCCGTTAGCCCATTTAGTGGAGCTGTTCAAAACAAAATGATCGCAGAATGGGATATGGGTTAGTGGTGATACAGTTGATTTGACAGCTTTATCAGGAACAATCTGGTTTTAAAGCCGAATACCCTGAGGTAAGGTCGATAACACTAAACATGGCTGCGGCCGTATAGGACTTTGACAAAGTGTCTATCACTCCCCGCTGATCTATTCCGCTGCTTTCTTCCCTCTGCCTCTTTTTATTGTGGAAATCAAGCCGAGTCGCGATAAGGCCGCACCTTTCCCCGATAGCAGGGAGAGGGAGAATGGGGGCAATTGGTCGTAATGAGAGCGGCTGAATGTGGCCCTGTTGACGCTGCCAGGAGCCTGTCAATCACATGGCTGTGATCACACGGGGCACAACACTGGCCAAGTTCATTTAACGCCTAATCAACAAAGCCGAAATGGAGGCGCATGCTGTCACATTCTATTTCGCTGGGTTGATGTTCCTGGATGGTGTAGAATGCATGGTGAGTGGTGACCATGTTATACGCCTTCTAAAAATGGCCAAATGGCTTACCCATGCAGGGCGGTATGGTGCAGCGAGGCTTCTGTGTTTTTAAAACCTCATGCAGCGTCCTTGTTTTAGCTATAACGACTTACGACACCCTGACCCAACTGCTGAGGGTCGAGGCGACGGTGTGTGTTGTGTGCACGACCTGCTGCGCACCCCGGGGCCCCTGGCGGCCACCCCGGACAGTCGCGCTCTGTTACCTTATCAGCACCATTATAGATATCCCAATTAGACCGCAGGATCACACATTTAATCCGATCGCATTCCCTATCGCTTTATTGCCCGATCCAATCGTCCCGCGGCAGGGACTGAAACCCGCTGCCCTTTCCCTTCATTCATCCATTCCAGCAGGCCCTTTCTCCGCTGCCAAGTCCCCCGCTCTCCCCCTCGCCTCAGCGGGGAAAGGGATATAAAGTTTCTCCACAAAGACCGATTCAATCCACCGTCTATTCAGGAAACCCGACGCCCGCTGCAGTAGGCTATCTGCCTCGCATCTGACCATTACAGCGAGTGGTTTGAGGGAGAGAAGAGAGAGAGGAGGGGGCGAAGGCCGGTATGCCTATTATTATAGAGGACATTATCTCTCCATTTTTACTCAACGGGGGACCATACGTCCCAACGAGAGAGAGGACTTTTCTCTTTTACTTACCCCTCCTTCTGTCGGGTTGGCGACCCAACCTAGTTCCCCCTGTACAGATCTGGAGTCCAGTAACGTGACTGAAAAACAAGAGCGGAGAGAAAGACACATGTGAGCAGTGAGTCCCGTTCCTGCATGATCTCACAATGCACTTCAAAGTTCAACAACTTAATGCACACAAAAAATAGTGATAGTATCGGCAGGAAACAAAACACCGTTTGTGGAGGAGAATAGTGTTGATAGGCTTCATGCTATTCAGATTATGATGGTAATAATTAGAGACATAAGACATTAATAAAAGTATAGGACAATTTGTTATAATTCCCACATTTGCGTTAGGCCTGTGCGCGTGTGCATCTCCTTATTTAATGCAACTATAGCCTACACAAAATAGCCTTATAAAGAATTTAAGAAATACTAAACGCGCATGTGGAATTTATTGTCATTATCTCAGATTTGCCATATATTTTAATATCTAGGCCTATGTCCAAAATGAACATGCTCTGCAGAGAAATAAGGCCTGTTTATTTCCCACGGTATCCTATTTTCCCTTCTGAAATAAGGTCCAAAAACCTTTAGCATTAGAGAGAATTAGTTTTGGCGATTGTTTGAATTCAACGACGCAGGCTTTTATTTACATTTGATGACTGTAGGCTATTCAGTGTTTGTATCGCCCAGTAAACTATTTGGTGAATTTTAGGCTTTCTTACTGCAATTGTTCATTCGATTGGTGTATAAAAATCAGAGCTACCAAGAATGTGCATAGGCTGAACTTCATATTTGTATTGTGTGTCAGTGGCCTTTTCACTATAGTCTACGACCAAGACAACGGACTGCTTCCCATAGCTAAATAAGAACAAGCTGCTTCAAGCGAAAATAATCATAATCGAATGGATTTCTTTGTGCAGGCTGTTGGTGTGAAGTGTGTAGGCTAGTACACTATAGTCCTACATTGGAAGACTAAAGAAAAATGCTGAAACTGGACACTTGCGCCCGGACCCTGCAGGAGCCCCAATGCCCCATGCAAGCCTCGCTCCCAGCCCAGGGCTTTAAGTGGCACGGAGAAAGGGAGAGCCGAGATGAACAACAGCCGATGCGCATTTGGACAGCCCGTTCCGTTCCGCTCTCCGGGTGCACTGCACAAAAATCTCGCAAAGAAGGAAAAAAAAAGTCGCTTTGCGTAAAGGTGACCATGGTTGTTTTTTCCCCACATTGCAACTGCGTGCGTCTCCGCGCACCATTCCGGAGAAGCGACGTACGGGACAGCGGAGCGGGGCTCTGCTCTCACCACGAGATGAAGTCAAAACTCTCCCGGAGAAAACAGCAACAACTCTCCGCCGCAGTTCTCCCCAGTCCCCAACCTTACCTTCATTTGGGGGGTATATCCGTGCCGCCGAAACAAAGGTAGAAATCCCAAGCAGTAAAGAGGTCGCCGTAAACAAAATCCCTGCCATGAGTGCCATTTGTGGTTGCTCGTTTTTTTGTGTCCTCGTCGTTGCTCTTCTCACAGGTCTTGCTCTCTCTCTCTCTTTCTCTCTCTCTCTCCCTGTGGAATATCTGTTTGAAGCGGAGAGAGCGACGCACCAAGCACACACACGTACACACTCACACAGCACACTCACACACAACCAGGAGGCGGGTCTACTCTGTGCGCTCTGACGCGACCGTCATCCATATAGGAAACGCAGTGGACGGGAAAAGAGGGGCAAATAATCATTAACTGCCCTCCCCCCCACCCCCATTTAGGAGTGGACAGCGGTTAGAGGCGAGATGAGACTGTGCGCGTGGGTAACATTCTCCCTGCCTGGCATTTTGATGTCTTTGCATTGTTTGTGGATGAGAGAGGATGCAACGGTGGCACTGGCCGGCGACTATAATGAGATATCGAATTGATATGTTTAGTTGAACTAAGAAAAAATGTTTCACTAATGAACAAAGACAGCGAGTGTGT
This sequence comes from Protomyctophum bolini, assembly GCF_963924005.1. NCBI lineage: Eukaryota > Metazoa > Chordata > Actinopteri > Myctophiformes > Myctophidae > Protomyctophum > Protomyctophum bolini. The sequence continues at coordinate 20,938,854 of NC_137870.1, read as the reverse complement.
AGGCTAATCATCTCTAAAACGGCGCCTTTCCTACAGCCTACTTATTGAGCATGACCTTCCTTCCTTTTATACAAAAACAAACAAACAAAAAAAATCATTTAAATTCTTAACATCGTTATTTATGTGCGTAAAATTCAACGTTTCGGTTTAATTTTTTGTTCGCCCCTCCAATGGTCTTTCTCATTCACAATACATTGGTCCTGCATGTAGTCTGGCTCCAGTCAAGCGCAGCGCTGTCCAAGGTGAACCGCATTAGACCAAGGTCGCCACCTAGCGGAAACATTGACGGCTGTTCTGTCTCAAAATTGGATTATAGAACAAGTATGAGCATGACCCGCTAACGTTACACGGTATTGCACTTTGTGGAATTGACGATGCCCTTTTTTGCGACGAACACAGAGCCTCTATTGGATTATCGTCACACGCTAATATTCTTATATTATCAACTTATCAAGGCTTTCTTTGAAATTAATAAATGTAGCCTATAAGCTGTTTTGCGAGAAATTTGAGCAAATTAATATTGAGCAGCTCTGTGCCATCATTGATGCTTGAAAGGTGAATGGTCCAGAAATCGATATAGAACTATCGTTAATTCTTGAGCTTTGCCCCCAGGCCAGACAAAGGAAGCATATTATAGGCCTACTGCCTGGTCTGAGTGGGAACTGGGGAACTCCAGCTGTTTTGGTTTTGGACTCTAGTGTCCGCACAGTGCTCTGTCTCTCTCTCTCTCTCTCAGTCTCTCTCTATTTGATGACTTCCTAAGTTCCTACGCAGGTCCCCTCTGCTCTGCTCTGCTCTGCTCTGCTCCCACGGGATGTGGCCAGTCAGCCAGCAGGCAGGCGAGTTGCAGCTGCAGCAGATGAGCTCGTCACTGTGTGGGCAGGTTAGGGCGTTCCACATGGCCTCACACTGCAGCCGATGAATATAGGCTAAGTCTACTATAATCATTATTGTTGTAGCTACAAAGGTGGTGGAGTCTGGACAGACAGGACAGTAGGCCTAATATGGACAGTATAGTAGCCAATAGCCATTATATAAGTACTTAGCCCACTCAAGTATATTCATTTTTATCTAAGATGTCAAAGAAAAATTGTGAAAATGTCACAAAGTTTGGGTCCTTCCTAAGAGTTAGTCCCTTGGTCAAAAGTAGACAATATTTCTATTTAAAATGTAGTGGACAAATACTCAAAAAATGTACAACTGTACCTACTGTAATCAAGTACTGTACTGTAGTTACTGTCCACCACTGATCTAACATTGCTTTTTCGCCAGACCATGAAGCAAGATTAAGCTAGGCCTAGCCCTATACACTGTTGCATGCTCAGTGTTAAATGTGTTAAATGTGGTGTATAAGTGATATGTTTTTGTTAAAATAAGTGTTAGCTCTACATTTCCATAATTTCTATAGACAAGTAGAGTCAGTGTCAAGTAACTAGATGTCTCCCCGTGCGGTCTCCAGCTCTGTATAGGTCAGGATGCCAATCGTATCCAATCAGCAGAGAGAACCCATCCCAACAATTTAAATTGGAATTGATGAAACAAGAACATTAGCTGTCAAAATCGGAATTGGAACACTATCGAAGCTTGTAATTTCTCTCTCCTGATTGGTTGAAATTGGTGGAATTGCAGTTTTTTGTTTGTTTTTGTTTTTAATAAACACTAAATGTGAATTCAACACATACACATAAAAAAACAGTGCTGCAACAAATGTATGAAGCAATCAAAACTGCAGCATCACTTGGAGACAACCAATCACTTCCAAGGTACTCCCAAATGTCTCAAATGAGCTAGCTTTAAAAGTCTTATCACATTTTGTGGAGTGCTTAAAACAGTTTTATTTTATATGCTACACAAGTGGGGGTCCCTGCTCCATCTTGCTCTCAGCTAAGTGGTCCTTCGCCTGAAAAACATTGAAGACCCCTGTTTTAGCAATCAATGATTACTCTTAGAATATTAGAGCTTTAACCTTTTAACATTATATATATTTTTTTAAACAAAAACCCATCACAGCACCTTTAATTGACCTTACATTTTTATTACTCATTTGTATACTCTGCCTGAAGAAGGCCGAAAGGCCGAAACGTACTACGACTCTTATCTAAGTAAAAACTCTTGAACCAGCAAGTGGCGGTGTGTGGGTCTCTCCTCCTTCTCCAAACCGTTTGCTGCTCTGCCAGGAAGCAAATTAAACCGGGTGTGCGGAATCTCTCTATATACTCTGAGTTACAAATGGATAAATTAACACAGATGATTTTTCTGTGTAGGCTTATTGCCTCATTTTGATCATCTTAAATAGAATAATGGAAACAGCTAAGCTAATAGCTAAACTAGGCTTAAGACTAAGAGACATGATCACAACTATTGTGATCACGTGTTTGACTATTCACAAGTAGTTCAGACATATCCAGTGTCTTTCAGTTTCACCTCACAATAAAGCCCACATGTATGAATATTTCCTTGTGTAGAAATACACTCTGCAGCCTCTAGCATTCAAACCTGGCAGCGCTCTCGCGCTGCGGTTCACATGTCTTGTTGGAGCTGTCATACCGCCCTCTGAGTTCCAAGACTTTGCCATGACATATTCTGATCCTGCCCATACAAGGAAACATGTACACGTTTTTCTCATAGTATGTATGGGTGATCTCATTGTGAATAGACCTGCCTTTGTCTCCCATGCTCAGACAGAAGTGGTTCCCCTCACCGATGCTACTCCAGTGAGAAGAAGAATGCTGTTTCTTTTTCCATTACTGGACTGTGAGGGTAGCTATAGGATCCTGATCTTGAACTACTCAAGGAAATTATGGGAGACCAAGAAGTGGGGGGCTGTAGAGAGAGGATGAAGCTATGTGTCTTTGACTATTTTGTGTACATTAGTGCAGTGGTTGTCAAAATGTTCATGTCAAGGACCCCCAAATTGGTAGGTATTTGGCTGCGATGTTGTGCCATAAGAAAATAAAAGTTACCATTCAACACATTGTGAGTTTGTAGATGGGCTATTTTCAAACAGACACAAAATAAAATAGGACTTCAGTGTTTAAACTGTTCCTCATTTTCCTAGACCCCCTGGAAACCCTTCAAGGACCCCTGGGGGCCTCAGACCTAAGTGTGCAGTGTCCTGATGTGTAAGCACAGCTTTTTGTCTGCATGCCTATGTAGGCTACTTGCGTATGGGTTAGGGGTGTGCTGAAATATAGATATTGTGATATATATCGATACGTCCTCCCGATATCGATTATTAAAATATCTGAAAAAAAATATATATATATATATATATATATATATATATATATATTATTATTATTATTTTTGAAATTTGAAATGTTGTTCATAATGAAGTGATGAACAACATGTTTAGAAAAGGAGGAAATGACAGCTAAAAAGCAAATCCCACTCTCAGATTCCACAGCAACCAGAAGTAGCTTACTGAATTACTGGATTGTGATTTGTCCAAACAGCTTTGTGGGAATACAAAATTCAAGTCCAGTCTGACACCAGTCATAATGGTCAGTTGGTGGTTGTAAGAATGACCGTGTTAGTGGCTGGAGAAACAGTACAGAGGCATTGGTAAAGGTTAACCAATGGTATGTTTACTCACCAAAGGAGCACTACCAACTGGCATAAATGCAGGAAGCTCTCTACTCCCAGCACAGACTTCAGTTCACTGGCAAAATGGCAGCCTTTTATACCCAGCTGGAGATAATGAGAATGGACTATACCATTTACAGGCCGGGGTGTCTTCAAATGAGATCATACCAATAAATAACCTTAAACAAGTTTACAAGTTTCTGTGAACTACATGAACTATACAAGTTATATAATAGTCCTTCACACTACAACATAAATAATCAATCACAACAGCACATCTTAACCCCCCCTGCTATCCTGACATGGTCCAACCCAATCCTTACTGAAACACATCACAGGCAATTGTTAGGCATTCAATCAAACGAACAATAGAACTCCACATTATTGCACTTCCCAAACATATTGAATCTATAACCCACATTGCACTTGCCCCTCATGTTTGTTAATCAGCAAGCATTTCCCCAGGTGGAACTTGTTGGCTGAGTGGCCATCTCAGCTAAACAGGAAACGGTATTCAACAAAAAAATCATGACTGCAAAATACAACTGTGCAAGTTAATAAAGTGCCAATATGCTGTTCAGAATAAGTAACAGAGGACCACTCTGTTACAGTGGTGTTTGTGAGGCATTATGATGATACCAGTGATAGTGGTCAGATGGTGGTGTTTGTGAGGTATTATGATGAGGTTATGAGGCAAAGGGGGAGTTTGAGTATTAATTTAGTGTTTATAGACAGCTATGTGTGTCCCTCCCTGTGGCCGAGCACGAAAATAGTAGTTGCAGATATCGTGATATATCGTTGATGAAATTTCATACAATATATATATCGTAAATATCGCAATATATTGAATATCGTGATATTATCCTTATCGAGGGCCTAATATCGCAATATATATGAGGTACCCATATCGTCCCACCCCTAGTATGGGTGTGACTGTGTGTGCCCACACCTGCACTGAAGGTATATTGTCCTAATGAGTCATGAAGGTCTCCGGGGATTCCGTACGGTAGTGGTCTTTCTGTAGTGGTCTCTCTGGACAAAACATTTCTAACAACATAATAATGCACACGTGGCATCTTGCCAATTATATCCCTCAGCATCAATTGCCAGCACCACCTGAAAGACACTTTGTTTTCCCCCTGACGACGGGCCCAGCAACCCCCCAAAAAAGCCAGAGGGTAACTTGAAGACTCACTTTTGATCATTTTGACCGAACAGTGGGTGAAGACACCAAAGAGGGGTCCATTGATGGATGGGTGGGTCCAAAATGGAAGGTAAAGCGTCTCTTGTGTTCCTTTGTTTGTGTCACAGCGTTTTTGATTGATTGCTCCCGGACTGTTGTCTTCATCCCTTAAATTGGCATGTGTTTTTTCTTTTTTTTATGCGACAAGACACCCACCTCCTCACTCCCACTCTCTCTTCCTTCCACCCCTCCCTCCTTCCCTCTCAGCTTTCCCCAGATGGCACCTACTGCCCACACATCTGCATTGTGTGCCAATCACAGATCGCTCACTATAGCATGCATGTGCACTCAAAGTAGCACACACACACACACACACACGCACACACTCGCCCGCGCGCGCACACACACACACACGCACGCGCACGCAGACGCACATTCACATTCACTTACTCACATCCTTCCAGGTGGGTGCACCAGGGATTATTTTAATTGCAGATTTGGTGAAAGCCTCCAAATCCCTCTGCCCTCTCTTCCATCCCCACCTCACTGAATACAGTTTGGGCCATTGTTTCAGGAGAGATCTGGCTGATCCCCAAGCAGCACCGGAGCCCTATATGGCCCTCCTGCCGAGCTCTGACCCCCAGGCTATGGGCCCAGCCCAACGCCTCCGGAGTGGACCCCAGCCCCATGCAGTGTCCCTGGAGGTCAGCACACATAGGAGCTGGAGCTCAGGAGAGCAGAAAGGGATGACCAGATGAAAGGAAGAGTGGGAGAGTATAGCTCAGAACCAGTTTAAGAAGTATCGGAGACTGTCTTAAAGATCAACACACACACACACACACACACAAGCACGTGAATATACAGATACTCACAACCAATATAAGCTACATATGTTTGTGTTGTTGATATACTCACAAGGGAGGTGTGACTTGTTTTGATGATTGCCTATAATCACCTGTTTCACTTGAGGCATTTTTGCAGTCACACCAGACAGACTGGAATTCACCTCGGCTGCTTACCCCCCTAACATTTTCCGATTGCATGCTTATACAGAGACCTGCCAGCACACTCTTTGTATGCTGCCATGTGAGCTGTAACGCTCCACCCCCATATACAGCAGCCACCCTGGCCTGCTACGGCACTGTATTTCTTGACCTATCTGCCCTTCCACCCCACTTCTGTACCCCCTGACGAGTCAATGGTTCACACCCAGTATAAGCAGACAGCGTCTGCCATGGTCAGAGAAAAGCCGCCAAACAGCGAAAGGCCCCCAACCGTCATTATGGAGCTGCCTTGGGTGTTCCGACAGGCCCGATGTTTGCATCCGTTCTCATCATTTACTTTTCCACATTGTTGGATCCTCTGTGTTTGGAGAACGCCAGGGGTCTCAGATGTGACAGTGGAGGGCTGTGGGCACTGTAGTGTACCAAAATGGAGCATATCATGTTTTTCTTTGCCAACCTCATTCCGATGCTCGACAGAAACAAATAGATGCGGGAGGGGAGGAAATTGCACACGGTGGAAAAGACGATTTCCTAGCTCTGTGAGTGTGACCACAGTGATTTACAAGTTGGCAAGTCTTCAACCAAGCATAAATGTACCAAAGTAGTGTCAGAATCACAAATTACTCTTTATACCCCCATGAAAATCCGCTTATCAGGCCGTTTTTTGTTGTGGAGGGTGTTATCGAGTGGTTAGAAAGAGCCAGGTAAACGACCCAGTAAATTCTCATCTGGCCGGCAGATAAAGTTGCTGTCACTGGACGCCTTGAGGTGTGTGGCTGCTGTTCACTCACTGCTTAAAGCATCAACACAAACTACAAATCAAGCTCAACAACCAGGCAGCTTTTCAAGCTTTATGTAAAAGATTACACGCAAAAGAGACATTTGGCAGTCGAGAGAGGAATAAGCACCATGGGGGAAATGATTTAAGGTGCTTCTACGACGTTTTATGGCTTGGTGTCAGTACCTCACAGCGCCACCCCACCATTGTGTGTATGTAGAATTTGCGGAAGATCCATGTTCCGTGTGTGTGTGTGTGTGTGGGGGAGAGAGAGAGAGAGAGAGAGTGTCAAGATGGAAGAGGGGTTTATTTAGTGTGAAACTCTGTCTGATTACTCTGTAGGCGTCTCAGTGGGTGCATTGTTTTGGCACCTGTGTGTGATGTGTGTGTGTGTGTGTGTGTGTGTGTGTGTGTGTGTGTGTGTGTGTGTGTGTGTTGGTCCATACCTGTCATGTAAATACTTGCAAGCAAGTCCTTGTATTCGTCTGTGCCACACTGCATATCTCTGTGTGCACAAGTACGAGCATGCCAATGTCTGTCTCTGTGGATCTGTACAAATGCTTAGAGATACTGACAGAAGATTTATTTTTAGTCATTATATTAGGGAAAGCATCCCACCCATCCCCTCCAACTCTGTCTCTGTCTCTCTCTCTCTCTCTCTCTCTCTGAGAGTACAGTTTGAATAGTGTTGTAAACAGACTTGTGCTCTGTGGTTGAGCCCTCGGGAGGTTTCAGCGTGATTGGCTGGCGGTGATGAAGTCATCTCCTCAGTGAGCGTCCTAGGACATACATTTTCTGGTTCCATCGATCCAGACCTCGTTCATTTTTCCTATAGAGATTTCTAGACAAATATTTATGTTGATTATTTTAAGCCTAGAATCAAGCCATCCAGGATCCTGGTGAATCATGATTCTGAGATTTATTTTAATAATAAACTATTTAATAAATACTCATTGTTTTGCGGTTTCAATTAGTGTTTTCACTAGATTTTTGAAATCTCCATGGAGTCTGGATCGATGGAACCCCTCTGTGGATGGCATCATGAACACCATGTGATGTACAGGGATGGAGGCACATGGAGGTTTGCCTAAAACCTATTGTATTGAATGTCTCTGTCGCTCTCTTTTCTCACATTCTCACTATCTCTCTTCTTTCATCTATTGATGCTCTCCTCCCTTTCTCTCCTCATAGTACCCCTCAAAAGGTGTCTATGCTGCACACATGAACTTATTGAGCAGATTCACAGAGAGCTGGCCAGATACTCAAAAGATGAAAATGGATAGTTACTGTCCACAACTGCACGCACGCATGCCATGTATGCGCGCACACACGCACACGCACACACACACACACACACACACACACACACACACCTCTGTGCACTGAGCAGTGCACCTGCATGGGTTGCCAAATAAACATATTTGCCTGAGCAACTGATACACCCAGACAAACTGACAGCTGCCCACATATTTGCTTTAAATAAGCATATTCAAACACAAAACAGATGGAGAGAGGGAGCGTGTGGAAGGGCGCTACAGTCACAGCACATATCTAAACACACAGCACAGTACACCATGGGACAAATGTGTGTGTGCGGGTAGCAAACTATGTCAGCCTGTCGCCAAACATACAGCTCTGTAGCTGCTACAGAGCCATGCTGTGCACAGATGCAGCATGTGCTTCCTCTCTTTCCTCTCATTCCAGTGTGCCAAGTCCGTTTATTATTAGTTTTTAAATACAGTTTTTTATTGGTGACAGTTAAATAGCATATTTAATGCACATACTGTGTACGTCGATATTTGTATGTGTATTTGCATGCCATGCACGCAACCATGCACATGTGTGCACCCACAAGCAACAAAACAATGTTAATACTGACTGGAAGACATGCATAGCAATCACATCCATAGAAACGTAAAGGTGCGCACAATCAGAGCCGCGCGCACACACACACACACACACACACACACACACACACACACACAGGTAATGCCTCACCGCCAAAGGAGCAATTACCCACCCAACGCAATGAGATATAGGAGCTCCTCTGCTAACCAGACCCTGAAGCAGCTGTCTGTTATTACTTATGTAAATATCGTGCAACACTGTATCTAGCCAATCTAAAGAAGAGTTGGTAGACTGGGTGTGTGCATTATACTGTATGTTCATCTGCGTAACTAAGGATCAAAGTAGGGGTTAGTGTGTGTGCATCTGCGTTTATCAGTGTCTGTACACGTCTGAGAGTCTTGGGTGTGTATGTTTGATTTATGTTGTGTAGTAGGGATTAAGGAAGCGGCTACTGTGTGTGTGTGTGTGTGTGTGTGTGTGTGTGTGTGTGTGTGTGTGGTGAAATTGGGAGGCAGAGAGAAGGTGAATGTATCCAATGGTATCATGACTGAGACAGCACTCAACAGCACTCAGACAGCACAGAATACAAACATTTGGGACACAGAACCTTATTGGAGAAAACACAGCTCTAAAAAGCAAACATGAATTAGTGGGGTAAAGGGAACAACATCTACCAAAAACGTTGCATTAAATCCAAGAGCAACATCCTAGTAAGGCTGCACAATATATGGTTATCGTATCGTTGACGTTATCGAGGTATGAACATGCGGACTATGAGGCCAATCGGCCAGACAGCACTGAGACTGAGTTATGAATGGGACATACACACACACAAACATATTTTGTATATTTATAGATTTATTTATAGATTTATGATTATAAAATGGTCCAACTTGTCCAGAATTAGTCAAATTAACAGAGATGCCATGGCCACCTCTGGTTTGTCTGTCAACACAGGAGCATTATCAAATTGTGTATTATAAAAGTACATGTAGCCATACCATTAACCCAATATACATCTGTTGTCTTGCAGCTACAGCAAATTAGTCAACTTAAACAAATACTGCAGTAAATCTGTGCCTCTATTCAATACGAGAAAATAATTGTTTTGTGATGGAGTGTATGATCGTAGCCACTGAGCATTTAGGTTGGTTTTAATGATTCATTTATTTTAAATAAAACAGGATGCCCAACTTAAAGGATAAAGTCCTATTTGTTTTGTCACATACACTGCTGGATGCAAGATTTGTTCTCCGCATTTGACCAATCTCTTCTCGCGGTGACTGTGAGCCGCAGCCGTGCCACACTCAGGAACTGTCTATTTGTATATCCAACCCTCCTTGATGCTGAGTATAGGGTAGGGTTTGGTTGAGACTGGCTCATGGACTATTACATCACCATGGTCGGTCAGAATCGGTCAGAATATAGAGACAAGGAGAGTTCCGTTTAAGCCTTTATTTTCATTTGCACAGACAAGCATTTGAGATGAGCAAGGAGGTGGTGAGGCTTCACAGTTAAGGGTTTTATTCAATGACGCATAACCAAGGCCTGAGGCTCCAGGACAGAGGGCTCTCAGGTGGTGGAGTTGTTGCTGCTGACAAACAATGACTGCATGGAAAGGCAGTATATATAGCTGGCCAGTGTGGCCACTGATTGAGGAGTGAGTGAGAGCAGGCGTGATTAGTGATTGAGAGGGAGTGACAGCACGTGAGTGGGTGAATCCAATCTATGAGTAGGCCAGGGGGAGGGTTGCTGTTGATAACTAGGATGACTCTTTTCTATACTGAGTGTGAAGCAGGAAAGGGCTAGCCTGGCTCCAGCCCCTGAATCGCTAGCCACACCCATTAACAAAATGGTGTCAGGGTAGGAAAGGGCGGAAGCTCTAACCACAAGGCCACTGAGCTGGTCTTAAGGTCTACCACTATGCGTTGGTTCAGGAACTACTTTGCAGATGATCACAATTCAAGCTACATGGTGATATGGGAGATACCCAAGGCTCAGTTTTAGGAACGGTCTTTTTCAATTTGTATAAATAAAAATGGCAAAGACATACTTAAAGTTAAAGTGCATCTTTACGCAGATTATAATCAGTTGCCTGTCTTCTCTGATGCTAGTGATGAGCTCCAGCCCAGACTACCTTTGCAGGCCGGCCTATATTGTATGGTCTGAAGTTAGTTCTTAAAAGTGCACCCAAAATATGGGGGGGAAAACAACAACAACAATTGGTCCTCTTGCCACGTGCTATCTATAGATCCAGATCATTCTGGCCTGATTTGCTGTGGTTTGGAGATTTCTGCTGTAAAGATGTCTGTGGTCACTACAATACAATGATCAATGATATTTAGTTTGTGGTGTTCAAAGCACCAAAAAGCTGCATTTCAAATACTCAATAGCAACGTCTATTTTTTTCTTTACTTTGTTACAAACAGCATAAGCTTTGTTTTACGTATTCAACAATTATGTCCATGTCTCTTCACTCATAACCACATGATTTCACACAATAGGCCTACAATATGACATCACACTAATAACAGCATCCACTACAGCAAGTGGCATGCAAGTGGCAGGGCGGCCATCCAGAAAGCTGGAACCCATCAAGAACGGAATCAAATGAAATGTACTCACCGACAACAACATGGGCACACTGTGGAATGCGGATCACATATCTCCACCAGGCCAGGTGGCCTACCCAGGGGCTGTATCAGAGGTAGAAAGTGACAATGTAGGGTGTGAGTGAGTGAGTGAGTGCGTGCATGCGTGCGTGCGACGTGATCAGCCAGTCGCTTGTGCTCAGACATGGCCATATTTGGAATACTGTTCTTGACATCAGTTAAAAAAAAGTCCTGCAGTCAGAGAGGAGTCATTTGGAATGATGGGGCACATGGCAACTTATCACATTGCCCTATCGATCATTGCTGTTCAAATCTATAAATCACTCCATGGCAGATTCTCATTAACCGCTCTTTCCTCACCCTATAGTGCTTGTGGATATATAGCCTAGTACGGCTAGAGTAAAGCCTGATGTCGTACTTTTATAAGCTCGATACTACAGTAATATGAGACTATTTTCTTTTGTGTCCTGGTTGTAACTGTGATTTTGCAAATGTCATTTTATGCTTATTGTATTTAGGTGTGCTGGTTGGTACCTTGCATGGCTTCCGCCGCAATCGGTGTATGAATGGGTGAATGTAATGCACAATCTATGTAAAGCGCCTTGGATAAAGGCCCTATGCACCATTTACCATTTTACACAAACACTCAAAACTGGCCAATCATTGTCAATGTTTGTGTTTAAAGCTGGACATAGGAGGGGATAGCGCCCCTCAAAAATGACATTGCACAATGTAGAGCCACTATAAACCTACTTGATGCCACACACCAAAATACTGTAGCAGACCTGCAAGCTCACAATGCATCGCACTGCAATGCGTTTGCAGATCATGTATTTTCAGTGCACAACACGGACACACAACCAAGTATAAATCAACCTTAAAAGCAGGTGTTCCATACATCTCCCATCTCTCCTCTATATTATGTACACATATACCTTTGAGTGGAGTCCCCTGGGTCCCCCACCCCCCCGCAACCTAACCTCCGTTGAGACCCCCTCTCCTCCTCTCCATTTCTCCCTCAAAGGTTGCAGGTAAATGGGGTAATCTTCTGACCCATCGCCCCCCTCTCTATAGATGGATGAAACCCAAGCCCCCCTCCCCATCCTAGAGTTGGACCCCCCGCCTGTCGACTACCAACAAATCCACCTCCCTCCCTCCACTCCCCTCTCTCTTTTTCCTCATATCTAATCACAGTCCATTAGCCGCCCCATTAAAATTCTTTTGTCCAATTTGGGAGGAATGCTACCCTCGTGGAAAAACAGAACGCCACAACAATAGAGCCTTTTCAAAACGCCAGCGACTTTTAGTACTGAGAGTCACTGAGGACTGCCACCCACCACCACCCCTACTGTTTCCAATCAGGGTCCCCGTCTGTGTGTGTGTGTGTGTGTGTGTGTGTGTGTGTGTGTGTGTGCGCGCGCACACATGCATGTGTGCGTGCGACTGTGTGTGCGTGTGTGTTTGTGTTTGTTTGAGTGCGTGAGAGAGAGAGCTTGTGTAGCTTGGTTGGCAAGTGGACATTGTTAATTCAACAGTGACATCATTGCTCATTGAATAGCACCATTATTCAAGGACTACATGACTTTTAGAGGCATTCCATGGGAAACGGCACGGTGACTTTAAATCAGGAAGTGCAGAAAGGAGTGGAAAGGTAAAGGCCAGTTTGTGTCAAGGTCTGTCATCCCCCTTAATATGTGCTGTGGTTATGTCTCATATGTGTACAGCATTACTTTGACATCATGCACTGTAGGTTATCAAGTATAACATTACATTCCATTAAAACCCTGTTTTGCTGGATTTGGCAGCACCTATGGTGAGTGATGGGCAAAAGTCAGTGAGGAGCAGTATAGTAACCAAGTACTATTTACTTAGTTAACACTGCAGCAGCAACAGGAAGAGGAAGTTATGCACACACAAAACACAAAGGCTTAAACGACCACTTCACCACTTTTCAACCTATCTTCATATAATAGGTCTTCACTAATAATCATGAAAAAATGGCGCAATTTATTTCTACTCGGTCTGTGTCTCATAGGAGGGCTGTGGGCAGTTCAGAAACAGTCTTCCAGCGACATCATCGATGGGGAATCCAAGCTAATAGAAACTGCAGGCTTTCTAGTCCTGAAAAGTTGCAATGCGAAAATGGAAGCCATCGTTCTCACGATAATGAAAATCTAAACAATTTTGTAAAAAGTTCTTGTTTAAAAAGAAAAAAAGGCCTAATGATGATCACTGGAAGACGGTTTCTAAACTGCCCACAGCCCTCCTATGAGACACAGACTGAGTAGAAAAGAATCGTGCCATTTTATCATGATTATTAGTGAGGACCTATTATAAATTATGAAGATAGGTTGAAAAGTGGTGAAGTGGTCCTTTAATGGGACACTGGAAACAGGACAAGGCATCACTCGTGCAGTCACAGAGATCATCACACTCCCCTACTGGATTTCCACTCATGAACAGCTATAGGGCCAATTATGCTCGTCTGAAATGCTGGAGAGCTATGATGGAGGAACTGGCGGCAATCAGATTGTTGAATGTGACAGGTCAGCAACTATATATACCATAGGCACCGTTTCCTCTATGGAAACTGAATATTGTTTACAAACTTCTAAACTAACCACTCTAGATCGGAAATGAGCAACTGCATGCAGGTGAAATAGCAATCATTTCCACAGGGCAATGTCCTGTTGTCCAGGGGACAATAAAATATGCATTTGGGTTTTTGGAGAGGACACGCTTATTAATGTTTACAGAAAGCATTATAGAGGTTACCGTAGAGGTTATAGAGCTTACCGGTGCAGTACATGGTCATGCTTGCAGTCAGGTACAGCTCGCAAACATTTATGAGAAAAGACTGCCAAACTGCCAACCCCAGAGTGAACAGGACCTCCAGCAGACTAAGTGTAACATCTTACAAGACAGTGTGAAACGTAGAGATAAAAAACAACCACAAGCCAGAGTGCCATCAGTTGACAAATGTTAGCTTCAACATGTCCAGACATGCCCTCCGATAGATCGGACACCATCATGTCTAAACATTGATGTAACTAATATATATACTGTCAGATAGATATGGACCGGGACTTACAAGGTTAAATATATATATATATCACCCTCCTTGTAACACATATATATATATATATATATATCACCCTGTAGTGACATAGGTTAGTTTCCCCTTGAACCATATAGGGTGAGGTAAATCTTTCCTTTGAACCATAGCATGAAAGTCAATAATGATTATTATTATTAAGGTCAGCAACAAAAAAAGTCCCAGAGCTCTGGGGGACAATATTTTGCACCCATTCCCTTCTTCATCACATGGATGCCTGGTCTGGTCTTATTTTATGCTCACTTAAGCTATGCATTGTCTGGAGGCTCTCTCTGAGAGTGTTTTTTTTTGTACTGTAGGCTACTGTATTATACTGTAGTGTGTGTGTGTGTGTGTGTGTGTGTGTGTGTGTGTGTGTGTGTGTGTGCGTACGTGCGTATAGGCGGTTTGTGAAGGACCTGAATGCTTTTTGGCCCACTGCACTACATAGACCTCTTTGTCCTTGATGAGGTGTGCTGAGTGTCTGACTGGTTGACTGGCTGACTGGCTGGTTGTGAGACTGGTTGGAGCTTGTGGGACCGATCCTCGCCAACCAGAACGTGGGAAGCTCTTGTGTGGGCTCAGAAAAGCACACATCATCATAAGACACAGACACGCACACACGCACGCGCGCACACACACACACACACACACACACACACACACACACACACACACACACACACACACACACACACACACACACACACACACACAGCTAACAGTCCGGTACATGCAGGCTTATCTGTCGGTATTCTGGGACACTAGTCGCAGATGACAGGGAGGTATGACTGGCTAAGACATACTGATAACTGACAGGACTGGACATTTGACAGCGTGTGTGCGTGTGTGTACGAGAGAGAGAGAGAGAGAGAGAGAGAGAGAGAAGCTTGTATGACTGTAAACCATGCATGAAAGTGATAGTGAACACTAAAAGAGGAAATGCACTTCAAGCTTATGTAAGTGTGCGCACAAATAGGTGTGTGTGTGTGTGTGTGTGTGTGTGTGTGTGTGTGTGTGTGTGTGTGTGTGTGTGTGTGTGTGTTCAAGGGGCAGGGCTACCATTACACTCTGTCAGTAATTACTAAAATGAAAATGAGGCCAGTGTTCAGAGGGGCTTTCCATTACTAATGTTCTAATGTAAAATAATTGTGTGTGTGTGTGTGTGTGTGTGTGTGTGTGCCTTTGTGCGTGTGTGAGTGCGTGCGTGCGTGCAAGCCTATCAGAGTGGTGCGTTTTCACTAATGCCAAGGGCTTCAGGTGTGCTGTTTCACATTAGCATATTACAGCATGCGTGCTTGCGTGTGCGCACTCTGCAATGTGCATTTGTGCCTGTGCATCCGCATAAATGACCACCATTCATCAGTTCATACAGTATATCCCCAGTATGCTGGGGAGGGGAGAGGGAGAGAGAGAGAGAGAGAGAGAGAGACAGAGACACAGAGAATGAAGGAACCACATTTACCACTCGTTTCCTTCTACACCAGATCCTGAAAATTGCATATCTACAACCTCACAAAGCAGCATCCCATAATAGTGAAGCTATTGCTAGGGCTCGAGTTAAGAACTTAAATCCAAGCATCCCTATTTTGAGGGGAACATTGGCCAAAAATAGCAGATCTATAAGCCCACAATTGGCTAATTTTGGCATGCAAGGAGATTTGTAGTGGACAGAAATACGCAGTCCAAGTACAGTTGCAACTCAGGTCTGTTTGACTAAGACTAGAGGCTTTGAGTTGTTCCAAGCTGTAGGCTATTATGAGGTAAGATGTTTGACACTGATTGATTGATTCCCCAAAATAAGGAACAAAGTGTGTCCCTTATCAGTTCAACAAGGTACACGTCTTTTAATTTTCAAATAAGGGACGAGTCCTTATTTCAAGGGTCGGTTGGCAACCCTGAATAGGGCTGAAGTTGAGAACGTGTGTCCGGTGTACTGTAAGCCTAGATGTAATCCAGGGCAGGAAGCGGGGGAGGGCGTTACAGTAGGTGTTAAGGCTCCAGTGCTTCCCTGAACCACTGCCGCTGACTGCTTCACTCAAGACTCTGTAATATGGAGCCCCTATTGGGTTTCACTGGAGCCGTTCGGCGCTACGCCTCCAACCATCACCGGCGGTCTGAGAAACCAGCCAGCCATGCTGCCAAGGTCAGCCAGCGTGGAGACCCAGCGTAGGCGCTGTGTACGGTCAGACATTCATAAAACATCTAGGGCCGCGCTATTTCAGCGTAATGGAGCAGAAACAGTTAAGTGACAGAGCAACACCTCTGGTAATGTGACTGCTCCGCTTTGAACAACCCAATCAGAGACAAATGGTGTGCCGTCTGAACTGCATGGCGATAGGGTGTGAATCAGTTATGATCAGTGGTGTGTTCTAGGTTTTTTTGGAGGGTATATCATATTATTCCCTTCCACACACATCACATGTTTCAGCAAATTAGATTATTAATTTCCGCTCTGCCTCTGAGATTAATCAAGTTTTACCTTTATTACATTCCATTCACTGATCAATAGGTTATTTTGATTAAAAAAAATATATATATATATATATATATATATATATATAGAGAGAGAGAGAGAGAGAGAGAGAGAGAGAGAGAGAGAGAGAGAGAGAGAGAGAGAGAGAGAGAGAGAGAGAGAGAGAGAGAGAGGTTAAAATGCGTTTAAAACATATTTCTAACCTATATGTTTACAGGGCCCTATAAATATATTTGCAAATATATGTTTTTATCAGAGACATGAATGCATACAAGCCAAGATGATAGTTTTATTTTTCCTTAGTAAATACTGATCCATATCTATCGTTCAGATAATTAATTACCTCGGAGGAAACTTCTTATTAGAATTCTTATTTGGGTTTATTCCAGAGAAGAGATCTTACAAGTATTTCCAGAATACAGCTAGATAATTCTGAAGATTAAACAGTGATACAGAGTTTTATACACATAATTATGTGAGTTTACGCCTTGTGTTATCACGTCAACTTTGGCTCCATCTTGGTTCGTTCCCTGGGCAACCAGGGTTGTGACATTTATGCACAATGTTTATAAAAACAAAACCGTGTGGCAGACAACTCCAGGGTAAAGAAATATGTTAAAACGTCTAACACAGATTGGTGATACGGGAGTTCTGCAGTACTCAGTTCAGACTTCAGACACATGGCTGCTACAAGGACAAGCGCAAATGATAACAAATAGTCAAAAACTAAAACAATAGGGATCCTAGAGGCACACGTTGACACATACCAATGAAAGATGGTACAAAATTAGATCTATCACAAGGCATGCTTTTATTTCCCTGTCACAATGATCCTTTCTATTGTCTGCATGATGTTATTCAAGCCGTTGACTGCTCTGTTCCTGAATCTGTCTAAACTAAAGGCTGGATCCTACTTAGTTGCGCGTCCGTGTCATGAATAATAGCCGATCTATACAAGCTCAGAACGCGACAGTTTATTTTTGACGTGCGGCACTGACACGTAACCCAGTAGTCCTATAACTGAGGCTGAAAGAGGACAATGTGATACATCATACATGTCAAGGCTTTCCTATCATGGAGTTGTGTCATCACCAGCTGCCCCTTTATTTCCTTATGGCGTCCATGACAGCAGGACCCAGCTGTCTTTTCAAAGGACAGGACACGTCAACGCAAAAGACTGTCAGACGGAGTTTAGCCCATCGGGCAACTACCTGTCAACAAGGTCCTCCTTACCCTCTCACCTCTTTCTCTCACCCCCCACACCCCCCTGCTCATGACACTTACAGGTAACGACAACTAAAAAGGCTTATAGGGTAGCGACTAGCGAGTAGGTGAGAAGGTTCCCTGCTACATTTAATACCTTTTTGACAGACCCTTCACAGTTCAACCAATCGGTGTTAGCTAACCCATTATCTTCCTGTACTAGCTTCAGATGGGTCGTTAGCATCTCCCGGCGTTACGAGTCAAACAACTACGCTTGTGCGACCGGCAGATGTTTATTCAGTGAAAGTGGAGCATTTAAACTGTCCTCCAGTCAGTTTGGCTGTTGGCTGGCAGTTTGGCTCAGTTTGTTGAAGTGCCTGATCTTAGATCAGAGTCCTGAAGCATTAAAGGAGCTAGCAGCAGGAGTGTTTATTGGGCAATGTAAAAAACAGAGGCTTTTGAAGATCAGTGGGGACTAACTGCTTGATAACGAGAGCATGATTGGAACCTGCAGTGTGAGATGAGAGGCAGGGGCTCCTCTGTGTCACTGGGGACCCGACTGAACCAGTGTGAGATGAGAGGCAGGGGGCTCCTCTGTGTCACTGGGGACCTTGACCTGCTGTGTGAGCCTGATACATTCCACACAGAGGAAAAGTACAATTACGACCAAAGGACAAGGGTGTAATACCATTACCTAGGGGGAAAAGACTGGTTGTTTTTTAATTTACTAGAAAGTCTGGTATGAATAAATTGTTGTAAATTGTTTAAAACATAAGTGTGCAGCAATGTAGTGATTATTTTGCTTTTCTTCAGTATTACAAGCACTGATAAATAAAATGCAAAAGACATGTTGTTACTTGCCCGTGGGAAAAGGATTCATGAGGTTTCCTCTCCACCCTCAAGCCAAAATCAAATCAAATTGGCACACCAGATATCTCATGATCTAATGAGCAACTTGCAGAACGAATCTTATTGATTTTGGTGACCCCATGGCCTTTCCTCTCTCTCCAAACTTTCCGGTTGGGTGAACGGACCAACTCGATGCTGCTAGTGGGTTTTTTAGATAGCTTCATACATATTTATTATTTACACTCTAGACTTGCACTTCATACAAACGTCTCTCTTTTCTTCGTGTCTTAAAAGGTTATTCCGTATAACGCTTTTTAATACCGGTATTGAGCAAAAAAATGTGTGTGTAGTCATCGCCTTGTTATAATCACGATCTGTGTGCATGTACCCATAACACAAACAGCAGTTTAAATTAATGCGAAATAATTGCACAAAATAATCGCTTGCGGTGTACACGGATTGGCCCATACACAACCGGGAGCGTTAATTACGAATTACCTCAAACTTTTACAAAATAAAAGTTTGAGGTGAAATAATCGTATGGCTTATTTGTGTCGCTCCTGGTGTGTAATGACCATTCAGCAGCTTGGTGTCTTAGAGGTTACTACAGGGAATAAGACAAAGTAAGGTGCATGCAGCGAGTGAGCAGGTAGGGGTCTGGTGTCTTGCTCAGAGACATGTTGACAGGACATATGGTTGTTGATGGACACACATGCTGTCTGTGACCTTCACATTACGTGACTGTATATCTCTGACGGCTACCAACAACCTTTATATTTTCTACAGCAATAGTTGGGACAAAATACACAGTAGGCTATTAATTACTGAGTCACTTAACACATCGAATGAATTGTTAGATTAGACTTGTTAAGCCCCCCCACTAAAAAAGAAAATATATAATTATATTATGTGTGTGTATTGCCATGACGTGTTATGAATTTGTAGATGTGCTATTTTTGAAAATGACATGACCTAAATTGGTAAGAACTGACGAAATATGTATTTTAAAAAATATTTATAGGACCACAGAAATGCATTTTCACAACTATTTTAGCATAGGCCTATACTTTTGGTTACTAATCTCCAATACATGAGTGCTATATGTTTCTGACCATTTTCGTGTATTTTGAGACAGAAAATGGTTTAGTTTTCTGTGTGGTCTGTGTACATTATAACATAATCAGACTGACTTGAAGAGCACATGGTACTTCCTGCTGTCTTCACAGTGTTGCTGAGCGTGTGTGTGTGTGTGTGTGTGTGTGTGTGTGTGTGTGCGTGTCTTCTTCTTCACCTATGTGTTGGTATGCAAGTGGATTAGTGGACACACGCACGTGCACGTACACACACACACACACACACACACACACACACACACACACACACACACACACACTGCCTCCTATCTATCATTCTCCCCTCTGACCTCCATTAATGGAACAGATCATCCTTCAGACATTCAATACATTCCTCAGATATCTGCTCCCTTTGCTTAGGCTCTGTTATGAATGAAGGGAATGGAGAGAGAATTCCATAGTCCATAAAGTAAGAGAAAATACTGTATCTGTACCGTATCATATTAAGTAGCAGCTATGCATGGAAAACTACCACACATAAGGGGTGCATATAAAGGTTGTGCCAACGTACATATAAAATAGTATATAGTAATAACTATTAAATGCACTATAGTACATATATAATCAGTAAGTATATAGTAAATATGCAGTACAAATGTAATTACAGTATCTATTATTACAATTGTCAAGTTGGTCGCCAATGAAAAGCGGCAAAAGATGTGAACAGGTCGCCAACTAGCCAATGAAAAGCGCCAAAAGCTGTGGACATGTCGTCAGAGCTCTCAGCCCCTCCCCTTGCGAGCCTGCAATTTGATCCCTCTCTCCGAGACCCGCAGGAGAAGAATCTGATCTCACGCAGGACAACAGAAACAAGGAAGAGGAATTGAAGGCGCTTTTGCTTATTCCTTCGAAATGTCTGTCTTTAAAATATCACTGACACAGCGAATCCCTTACTTACATCAAC
>NC_137870.1:20870685-20913185 GCF_963924005.1 Protomyctophum bolini | reverse complement strand
GCTAAAATAAGTGAGTGCATGTAAAAGAAAACTAAAAGAAAAGAACGCTAATTAGATTTATGTTTCTCATACATACATCTCTCTCAAATAAAACCAAAGCTAACTGTGAATCACTCTTTGACTGTGCTGCTGCTCCAATATATATATGCACGCACATGCACGCGCACGCGCACACACACACACACACACACACGCACGCACACGCACACACACACACACACACACCTGTGTATAAAAGTAGATTTGGATGAAAGGTTTTGTATGTCAACTAGCCTACTGTCATCTTGTTAGCAAACATCGTAGCTGAAATCACAGTGCTCTCTCTGAGACATACCGGCTTGGCCAATGGTCAAAAGACAATCAATTGCATTAGTAGCATAGCAACTAGTCCTGCTCCAATGACCAGTTTTACAGTTTACAATTTAGGCATTCAGCAATTTAGCAGATGCTCTGAGAGTCTGAGTCTTATCCGGAGCGACATGTGCAAAATCAGAGATGGCAAGATCCCTAGTCAACAAACAAGATACATCGTCGCACGACTCGTGCCCAAAGACAACAATGTATAGTGCCTCAGAAACTAGCATACCAGATAATATCTAAACAACATGCTATGTAAATAAGATTCCTAACATTTGTGGTCAAGCAAAAGCAATCTAAATGATAAATAAGGTATTAAGAAGTAGGCTAACCAACATTACAATATATATTTGCAGACTGCATAGTATAACTAGCATGAATCCAAAATGTTCACATTCACCCAGTGTGAGATGTGAAAAAATATATTTAACTCATACTTTTGTTTTCCAAAATTCGGGCAATCCACACACTCACTATTTGTATACTGTGAGTGAACTACTGGAACCCTACAGTATAATCCATATTCTGGGCTAAATCCAGATCTACCAAGCAGATCAGCTATTCTTTGCCAAAGTAAAAATGTGTAGGAGGAGTAAAAAACTGTGGGCCATGTGTAGACCCCTGTGAGACCCCGGTCAACGAAGTATAGGCCTAGTTTTACATTGTTAAACCAACACTGAGGATTTCACTGTGCAGTCCTTTATTAAGACACAGAGCATAGGAGCTGAGAAGGAGACTGCTCGGGGGCGACATACAGTAAAAGAGACGCCCCAGCTGGGATTAGATCCTCGGCTTGCAGGAATACTCGATGCTCTGGGGCGGACAACTGTCTTAACTACGACAGGATTTGTTGTGAAATACATTTCGGGTGTCCAGTCAGTGTGATATGTCGCCTATTGGGCACCATACTCAAGCATCTCCCCTGGTTACAACTGTTCACACTGAGAAAAGTGACAACACCAACTTAGCGAGACAGATGGCGAGACCACAGCCAATATCTCTACCTGTGCCTTTTACTCTCCCTCTCTCTCTCTCTCATCCATCCACACCGGCCCTGCGGCTGTCGTCCCCTGTGGAAGTGAGTCCTAGATGTCAGCGCCGTCTGTGGCCATATGGTCTGCTCCTGGAGAGTTGGCTGTGGGTGTCAGTCACATGCTCAGGCCCACTGGCACACGGGCAGATGACAATTACACGCCATGAGAATGTATTGACACACAGAGAGAGTTTATATCTCGACTCTCATAAGGAAAGGGTTGCACTGTGCTACTATCTATTATCTATATTATAGATTACATGGTCTATTTACATATTATAGATTCTATAATATGTAAATAGGCCATGTAATTGCACTCTGCATATCGTCACTGTCAGGCAGAAATGTCGCACCTCTATATTTGATACTTTTTTTTGTAATGTTTTTTTCTTCATGAATGTATACCGTACACAATTTTATTCTTCATCATGATGATGATGCAACAGTAGCTACACGCTCACTGTGCATCACCATACGTTGTGAGGTTGTAGATCTGCTATATTAATCTTTTTAAAAATAATGTTTTGACAGGCCTGAAATATGGATGCTATAGGTTGAAATGGTTAAGTCTGTTGGTGGGTTTAAAACATTTTAACCAATAAAGAGTATTGACTGGATCCTGTGAATAATCACACATGGGTTATATTTTTATTTTAATTTCCCAAAAAGTAAAGTTTCTACTTTACTTGTACACAAGCTTTCCAGCTGACAGCAGCAACAATATGTGTGTAGATTTGCCAATAGCCATATGTTCCAATGAGAGAGTACATCAATGCCGCATGCACACATGGAATGCACTGCAGGCTTATCTCCACATGCATCGGTGCATGTATACTTATGTGTTTGTGTGATTACACAACCCCCTTCACTCCACCCCGAGGACGTCAACAGAAACAAAGGCAAACTAATCTTGCTTGTCAGAAGCCAAGCGTTCCTTTATTGACATCTTGTCCTCGCCTGCTGACCTCCAATCTCACGTTCTTACTTTGCATCAGAAAAGAATCCGGCATCTTTGCGGCATTACGTCTCCGTGAAAGTTCCCTGCAGTCACTTACTAAACACTTAATCACGTATTGCAAATCCTCCCTGGAGTGGCAGGGCCTTTGTGTCATCGAGAGGTGGTTGTCTGAGAGGGCATAAACTAAGCCTTCCTGTAATGCAGAAGGTCTCTCTCTCTCTCTCTGACCCTGGCTAAGGCTTCTGGGAAATTAAAATATTCTGTGGATTCCCTCATTGCAGCTATACATTAAATCCAAGAGCCTGGAATTGGCTTTGTGTGGGAAGTGTGTGTGTGTGTGTGTGCGCTTGTGTATATGAAAATATTAGTGTGCTTGTGCGAATGTGCATGCATGTGACGTGTGTGCATGCACATGTGTGCGTGTGACTGTGCGTGCATGCATAATGTGAGTCGTGTGTGTGCTTCATGTAAGGAGAGCAGCGTGAGCATGAGACAGCATCATGCGGAGGGTAATCAGTCTTAATTGGCTCAGTCTGATTATTATTTATTATCATTTCCTGTGAAGCCTTTTCTTCACTGAACCTCTGGACGCACTCACAGGAAACAGCCACTAATTACTAATGGATGATGACAAAAAGACTACGAGCAGAGGTCAGCCAAGGTGTGTGTGGTTGCGTGCAGTGTGTGCGTGTGTGTGTGTGTGTGTGTGTGTGTGTGTGTGTGTGTGTGTGTGTGCAAGAGCGCTAAATCTGTGTTTGTATGTGGTATACATTTGGAGGCTAGAAAGAGAGATAGCATAATGAAAGAACTTCCCTCATAATCAACAGGAGAAAAACAAATCTTCTACCCATCCATCTTCACTGTCTTTTTGTTAATAATATGTGTCACCGAATATTTGTGATACAACTTCAACAACCAAGAAACCAAACAGTACCGGTAATAATATTCTCCTCCAGACAATTCAGTGTCACTCATCTCCCGTTCCAGCTGACAAAAGAGTGTCTTCCCACCGCAACACATTTCTGATCAAACAGAACTTATGGAATCATGACAGGATGCATTCTCCTTTCCTCTGGTCTCACTATATAGCACTGGTTCTCAATGTGGGGTCGGGTCCCCAGCGAAATGAGTTAATATAGCATAAGAATTACTTTAACCACTTCAACTCTATATGTATATCAGATATCTGTAAATAGCAGATGTACACATAGAGACAGACACAACATCTTACAATGTGATGTGAGCTCATATTTTTCAAAACAATCTTGAATTTTTTTGTTAGTAAATGTTTTCAAAACATTATTCAATTTACCCAAATCTTGTGTAGGGCCCTCCTTGTACAACATATTTTCAGATGGGGATCCGTGGCCAAATACCTATAGTAATACTACTTGAACATTTCGGGGTCCTTGACATGAAAACGTTTGAGTGCACTATATTGTTTAACCCCTGTGCACTGCAGTGCTGGTGAGCTTCTATAGGCTTCACCCACCATTGGCTGGAATGTGATTTCTTTCTCCCATTCACTAGAGTGGGAGCTTAACAGTAGGAGTTGTGCATGGGTTTAATCATGCAGGCCCATTCAGAACACTGCTCTTTCACAGGTACACCCACGGAGGGCTTAGGAAGGGTAGCAGGGGGCTGGGTCCTGCTGCTCTGTCATAATGAGTACCCACCTCTCCACCCCCACACACGCACACAAGTCACACACACACACACACACACACACACGTGAGTGCACACGCGCAGCTGAAAGAGCTCTGGCAGGGATGTGGGCGGGCATGCAGGCTGTGAGAGGAGGAGGGAGATATTGTGTGTGTGGGGGGTGGGGGGGATTATTTAATTGCTGTATAGAAAAGGTCCTTATATGCCTTAAGACATCAGCCAAGAGATGCCAAACTGCCCATTGATTTGTCATTGTTTCCATTTCAGTGCACATCTTAATTCAAATCTGTGTGTGTGTGTGTGTGTGTGTGTGTGTGTGTGTGTGTGTGTGTGTGTGTGTGTGTGTGTGTGTGTGTGTGTTTCCATGCACATTCATTCTGATTGTGTCCGAACACTGCCTTTCCTCAAGCCTTCGAGGCCTCCATCTGTGAGTCCACATTCTTACTTATCTTCTTATCCCCCATTTGCAGATGCTCTCAATCACTCTCTCTAGGTCGTCCTCAGACGAGCCCTCCATCGTCGTTTCCAGTCATCTCGGTTCTCCATACATCCGGCCAGTTCGTTGGTACTTTGCACTCCTGCATCGCTCTTGAGTATATCCACGTATGTTAGCACGGGGCGTCCTCGTGATCGATGGCCGTGTGTTGGTTCCCAGAGCACCAGTTTGCTGGCTGGCAGTTCTTGATGTCTTTGGCAGTGTCCTGCTAGTCTCATTCTCCTGGCTGCTATTTTCTGGCTCACCCTCGGTAGTCCCTCATACAGAGTCATGTTAGTGACATGTACAGTCTTGCTGATGTTAAGTACTGCACGCAGCATTCTGGTGTAGCACCCGTCAAGGGACTTCTCCAGGGTTGGCTTCAGGGTCCAGCATTCACTGCCGTATAGGAGAACAGACTCCACTGTTGCGTAGAAGAAGCTGAGTTTGATTTGTCGGGGGAGATTGGAGTTCCAAACACTGTTCATGCCATTTAGGGACCTCCATGCAAGTGCCTTCCTCACTTTCAGATCTTGCTCGGTTGAGTTGACCCATGAGCCCAGGTACTTGAAGTCTTTGACTTCCTTCAGCACCGTGCCTCCTGCTGTTGTGAGAGGTGGATGTTCCGGTGAGATGTTGTAGGTGATAACCTCAGTTTTCTTGGCATTTAGCCTAAGGCCAACTTTGGCACACTCCAGCTCCACACTGTTCAGGAGTTCCTGAGCTTGTTCCACGCTGTCGGAGAGCAGGCCGATGTCATCCGCATAGTCCAGATCTGTCAGGACTACCTTGGGATGTCGTCTTGACCTCCTTGGGGTTAGGGTGAAGCCAAGATCCTGCTCTCGTCCACTGATAGCTTTCCTGAGCGCATAGTCCAGGACTATGATGAAGAGGAAAGGGGCTAGGGTATCCCCCTGCATTACCCCGGCCCGGATATCAAACTCCTCACTGTTACCATCTGGGGTCACCACCTTGGCCCTTGTTTTTGCATACATGGACTCTATTGCCCGGAGCAAGTTGGGAGGGACACCGTAGGCCTTAAGGATCTTCACCATTGTGCCTCTGTGAATCGAGTCAAACGCCTTTTTGAAGTCGATGAAGCAGAGTACAGCAGTCAAGTTGTCCTTCCTCACCTCCTCAATCATTCTCCTCAGTGCCAAGATCTGTGCTACGGTAGTTCTCCTCTCTCTGAAGCCATTTTGGTTCTCTCTCAGGAGAGGGTCGATGGCATGCCGTATCCTGTTTAGTATCATTCTGTTGTAAATCTTTGCAGTGATACAAGTCAGGCTGATGCCTCTGTAGTTGTCTGGCTTTGAGAGGTCCCCAGCTTTAGGCACTGGAATGATGTTGGACAGAGACCATATTTCAGGCTGTTTGTTGTTCATTAGTGACAGGTTGCAAAACTCCAGGGTGAGGTCATCAAGGTCACAGTTCTTTAGGACCTCTGGGGGTATGCCATCTGGCCCAGCACTCTTGCCCTCCCTCACTGTGGATTTCGCCTTGGAAAGCTCACTGGACGTAAAGGGACCATCTTCGATGTCCAGGCCCTGGAGGATTTCCGGCACATCCTCCTCAACTCCATCCTCTGCTGTACCCAGGAGCCCCTGGAAGTGGCCGAACCAGGTAGTCACCCTGTCCTCTGGGCTGTGTCCCTCCACCTGTCCCTCCTTAGCTCTTTTCCGCCCAGTCATCTCATTGATGACTTTCCAGGCCTCCCCATATTGCCGTTCACCATGCGCTGCCTGCACTCTCTGTACGCTCTCCATCAGTTCCACTCCTTTTATCGTGTCGTATGTACTGAAGAGAAACTGCTTGGCTTCATTCAGTACAACACGTCTCTCCACGGTTGGTTCGCGCTCAAAGTTGAGCCGTGCTTCCTCCACCCTGCTGCGTGCAGCTACAACCTCCGGATGTCTGGACCGCATGGACACTCTGGCTTTGTCCAGCATTGGCACACACAGCCTGGTCGCCTCCTCATTCGCAACAACAAATCTCTCATATTCGCTGCTGGGCTCAGCTCCCTTGTCCAGCTGCCCAAAGCGCCTCCTAACCTCCTCCGTGTACCTGGCTTGCAGGCCTGGGTCGGCTGCGAATGCCTTCCAGTCGTGCCGGATCTTGGCTTGGGGACCCTGAGGCTAAGTCGCACTCTCATGGATACCACCCGGTGGTCAGAACCCACAGAGTTAAAGGTGTTGTAGGGTTCCGCGTTCAAGATGGAATTCCTCCATTTTCGTCTCACTAGTATGTAGTCTAGTTGACGTCTCATACCGGTGGGCCGGTCCTGGAAGGTCCATCTTTTGCCCATTCTTTTTCTGAACATGGTGTTTGCAGCCAGTAGTTCTTGTTCCTGGAGTAGTGTGGCAAGGTACGCTCCATTCCGGTTTGTGTCCTCATGGAAAGTGTATGTCGCGTCCGTTCGTCCGAGTCTCGCGTTAAAGTCCCCCAGAATCGCAAGAAAATTGTGTGCCGGGACGCTTCGGACTGCCGTTGCTAGGTCCCTGTAAAACTTCTCCGCTTCCTCGACTGACGCCACGTTGGTGGGTGAATACACTGCCATGATGGTTGTTACTGGACAGCTACTAAACTCGGCGATGAGGATCCGCTCTGAGAATCGGTGGGTTTTCCGCAGTGTTTTACGTGCTCTAGGGCTCAACAGCAGCCCCACACCTCCGGTTGCTGCCTGGGCTTCGTTCCTCCATGCCGAGGAGGTGACGAAGGTGTAACTCTCAACCCTGCAGTGTTTGATGGTGATCTCATTGTGCACCCTTCTGTGC
Source organism: Protomyctophum bolini (assembly GCF_963924005.1). Lineage (NCBI taxonomy): Eukaryota > Metazoa > Chordata > Actinopteri > Myctophiformes > Myctophidae > Protomyctophum > Protomyctophum bolini. The sequence continues at coordinate 20,905,923 of NC_137870.1, read as the reverse complement.
TCCTGGACTCCTAGGATCTCCACTCCTCTGCTCTCTGCACAGTGTGTGAGCTCCTCCAACCTCCCATCTTCTCTGACCGTGCATGCGTTGAAGGTTCCCATTATAAATGGTTTCCTGCAACGCAAGATTGCATTAGACCGTGTGCTGTTTTCGGACTGAACCCTCCCTTGCGGGTTTAAGGTCCAATCGTCATGTTGTCCCCCCGGGGGAGGACCAGCACTACGGTCCGCTGCTAGGCTCCTGCGGACTCCCGCCGCTGGAAGTATAGGTTTTGAAATGACTAGACTTTCCATGGTTGACTTTACAATGCTATATAAGAACTGTGGGGCGCAACTCCTCACAGTCCTGGTTTTAATTCGGAGTGTCCTTCTCCTAGGTGGGTTGCCTCGGCTGTGAGCTCCACCTGCCCATGCTATTTACCCATAACTGGGGCAGTGGTTGGTAAGGTGCCAGGGCGTGTCCACACACCGGTGGGCCTGCACACCTCACCTCTGGGGCCCACTGCTGCTCCGAGATCCCCTGCATTTTAGTTTGGTGTCCGCAAGGACACATATCCGTGTGTGACCACGAGGAGGCACTGCAGGAGTCTTGGTGGTGGAGAGGCTGTGTACCGGCAGGAGGAGACTTACGCAACTCAGCTCCTCTTTTCACCCCCCGCGAGGAGGGCTAGCCGACGGCAGTAGCTGAAAGCAGAGAGTAGCAAGCAGGAGCAGCATGCAACATGCACTAACTACAAGCACTTCTACACAGTACTACTGCACTGACGCATCACACACCCTGTGCTAAAAGCACGCACACTACAATATTCAATCTAACAGTTCTGAATGTTGTGGTGTCAAGCATTTCTGTATCAGTCATTAACTGTTAAGACAAAGTAGTATACTGTAATGCAGAAGCACATTATAAGATGAATACAGAAGTTGAATGCATGAGCTGACACTGACAGCACAGGTTGGTGGTGAAGTAGTTCTCTAAGGAAAACAGGAATAAAGAGAGAGACTGCTTGCATCACAGAAGCTACCATGACAGATACTGTACCACACCAGGCCTGTGCCATGGCATCTTCACTACTGTATGGTATTATTCAGATGGTTGGAACATATCACAAGGGTGAAAAACACAATATGAGACCATAATTCTTCTACAAGTGGTGATGGCAGGTGATCCATGTCACTATTGGCAGGGAGTTGTAGGCACTCTACATCGTGTCATACCTACTACCTAACAATGCCCCATAGCAGCTCTACAATCATGGTAAACCACAGCCTCGCGTGGCTTATTGATTTAATAACTAGCAAGTGTGGTGGTAGTAATTGGTCTCCCTGCTCTTCTTTTAAGAAATGTCTGTCTCAGTAGGACCACAAATGACAAGAAGATTTAAATTAAGCTCAATATGTAATATGCCCAAATGGGCTTTCCATCTTAGTACAGAAGTACTTATAACCTCAGTGCACACATGAGAGACCCGGGTTCGAACCCATAAATCTTATGCGTTGCAGCTTTACTAAAATGTCGGGACCAGGTTGTTTACTGCCTGATGAGGTTCAGATAGTGTTGGTGCACGTCAGGTGGCCACTTTTTATTTTTCCCTCTCATTTTCTCACCCTTAGATTCTCCCTCTCTTTCCCTCTCCATTAGTTGACACTACATTCTCTTCCTCCCTCCCTCCCATCTCCATTATTTGACATTACATTACAGCTACCTTGATCCCCTGGCCCTGGATAAACACCATTCATCAAGGACAGATCATGTTTGCACGTCCAACTCAAACAGCGACGTCAGAGGGGCCTGAAAAATCACATTCCTCCTGACCTCCACCAGAGGAGGGGCAGAGGAGGGGGCAGGAGAAGGACGAGGGAAAAGAGGACAGAGAGAGAGAGAGAGAGAGAGAGAGAATGAGTAGGTGGAAGAGAAAGGAGGAAAGGGCTGGTGTAGAGTGGGGGTACACTTTGTGACTGACACCTTGTGATCCCTGCCACCCTGCAGTGTCTGGCCTACACACACACACGCACACACGTTTGCACACACGCATGCACACACACACACACACACACACACACTCCAGGTGCGGAGTCTCCCACTGATAAGTGAAAAGCGGGTCACGGGGAGTGTAGATAGGCGCGGCAGACTAATGGACAGCTCCGTTAACGCTGGCGCTGCCGTTGGGTGATGTTAACAAGGGAAGTAACACAGCTGAACATCTAAACATTTACACTCCTGAGCGGCCAGAGATGGATCACCTCTACACTCTCCGTCTGCACCGGAGCCCTCTTATCATGGGAACATAATTAGGACCCGACAGCTTGATATGAGAATAGTGGTTTGGTGTCACAGGTGGTGTCCAAACTATTCAGCATTCAGACAGTTTTAAAATATATGTATGTTGTTGAAACCTCCTTTAAATGTTGAATAAAGAAAGTGGCGTTTCCATTTAAAAAAGGTATATATCCACATGTTTCATCAAAAGTCTCTTGAATGAATATTATTAATAATGTCACCATAATAAAATCTGACGGCTGCATTTGTGTGTGGCGGGGTAGACGTGTATACTTTCACGGGGGGTGCATACTTAGTTTAAACTAGTCATTGGTTAGACATGGGTTAAGGTTAGGTTTAGGTGTGCTGCCCCGTGGGAGGTTAGGGTTAGGGTGAGGATTTGAGATAGGTTGTAGTTGTAGGACTAATGACTGGTCTAACCAATGACTAGTCTAAACCAAAAACTGTCTAAACTAAGTACTGCACCCCTTTCACGGTTCAGAGACACCCTTGACCAAAAGGCTGCTTATGGGCTCAGAAGGCGGTGTGTGGACGTCTACTGATATCCCCACATTTGAAATAAGTGACATCTATGATTGAATAGTTAATCCATATATGGTCATGCCTTGTGACATATCGTGACATCACGTGTCATCAAGGAGACCCCTTAGATCTCAATATCTACATATGGAGCCGGCCAGCAACTCTACATCTGACCTCAATCCTCAAACCCTTAGATCTCCATATATAGAGCTGACCTGTTCTGACATTCCATATGTTGATCTGACCTCATCAAACACTCAAGACACGCTCCATATATGGCCAGTACAGAATTCATTCCATATGTTGAACTGACCCCCCATGCCAAAGCGCCAGCGCTCGCCCAGCAGTCTTCCGTCACCCAGGCGGATGTGTACACGCGGCGAGGTCGCTTCTCACCCTCAGGGCGTCTTACGGGTTAATTCAGCCTTAACTACATTAGGAACATTTGTCTCAGCGTTGTAGTGGGGAGAGGAAACCTCCCTATTTTTTGTCAGACCTAATTTCCTGACTCCATCACCTAGTGTGTGTGTGTGTGTGTGTGTGTGTGTGTGTGTGTGTGTGTGTGTGTGTGTGATTTAATTCATTGTGATTTTACGGGAACAACAGAGAAATGTGTGGAATGCTTGTAATGATAGACGTGTCACCACATCACAGGGGAAATTCAAATAATGGAACATTTCGCTAAAAGGTTTATCGCGCAATGCTGTGCATTCCAAACTTTAAACAAGGCAAGGATCTTCTCTCTCTCTCTCACACACACACACACAGACGTTTAACTTTTTTTTATCCCACAATTTTGCAACCCATTTTTTCACCCAGTGTCAATTATCAAATGTAATCCGGGGAGCGCTACACTTCCTCTGCCAAACTGAGGTGGCAGCGGACTGACCTCATGTTTCTTTCTATGCATGCAAGCTGCTTCTCTGACAGGGGGGAGTTTACCCGGACGGACGTGTCAACGGATGGAATGCAAAACATTGACCCATAATGATCCATTTGTTTATTGTCAATTTGTACACTCTCAGAGTTACAAATGATAAATTAACAGCAGATATTTTTTTCTTTTTTTACTATGTATTCCTATATGGTTAGACCCATCACTGGGTCTGTGTGATCATTCCCAGCCTTTGAGCCTTAAACCCTGAGTGATCATCCCTTAAACCCAGGGACGCTCCCCTTTCCACCTCTCTTGTCCCTTAAGCCCCTAGCAGCACATTTCAGTCTAGGCCCCAGACGGCTCTTTAATTGACCCCAGTGTGAAGGGGAAGAGGAACGCGGCTCTGGCCGTCAATAATTTGGGAACCTTCTGGATGATCTGCCATTGATTAAGTGTGAGTCATTATCTGAGAAGGGAGTCAGCCCCTGATCCGCTTGTGTTTGCCCGTGGGCCTCTGTTGAATGACGAATTAGCAATCAATATAACACAGTTCAATACATGTGTGATTGGGGCGCCGTGGAATCATGGCTTTCTTTCCTGATTCTGCCTGATATGGCTGTAAATCAAATTACTTTATGGGGCCGTACTGTAGCTAACCAGGGTAAATCATTTTTTATGAGTGCTGCGTTGGATATCTCTACAGGCTTGGCAAGGCCTGTGGTACAAGACGCTGTAAAGGAACTGTAAAACATTGCTTAAGCCGTGAATGTTTATAAATAAATAATTAGCAAAGCACGGCAGGGAAGAGCAGAGGGAATAACTGGAATATTTATGGTGCTGGTAAAAAACGTGTGAAATATGGCCATGACGACATGGGAGCAGCCTATTCATTTGGTTAAGTGAAAGCAGAGTTGGGGATGAAATAGGGCGTTTGTGTGTGGGCGTGAATGCAAGGGGGGGGGGGGGGGGGGGCATGGCAGGGACGCCCACTGCCCACCACCTAACCCACAATCCTCCCTGGTTGATTAACATGACCCATCCTCTCTCATCACATTAGCTCGTGAACCATGTAGGCAATTAGAAAGATTAAAATCATAAAGGCAAACCCCACCGACCATAGCTCTTCTTAAGGTTTAAGCAAAATGATGTTGACCACAGCTGCAAATGTCCCCATTAAAGAATGATAACATTAAGCTTCTGGACACCTCCTTTTGAAGCTGTACAGGTGGAGCACCCTGCTCTCTCTCTCTCTCTCTCTCTGCTCAAGGAGAGCCTGGCCTCTGGCGTGTAAATGCAATTATCCAAATGACTGAGGCAACCTTTAACATGGGCATAATCATGTTCAGGGTGTCCTATTTGTACAATTTGTAGCTGGTAATTACATGTTTAAATTCCCCTCGCACTTGGAAGCTTGAGAGCCTCAGAATAAGCCGTTTGGTGACGGGAGTGTGTGCATGAGTCTGGATTTCAAAAGGAACGACATGAAATGCCTCCATCCAAAGCATCCCTCCATGCTCGCAGCGTGCACAAACGTAAACACACTCCAATCCCTTCTCCTCCGGGGGACGCTCCAAAGAGAATAATTTCAATCTTTTATTCATGCCGTTTAATGTAACCCTTTAATCTGGGCTGGAAACCAGGGTGGGGGGAATTGAGTGGGGGCTGTCGGGAAGTAGGGGGTACCTGGGGTGTATAACCCGGAGTACATGAGGTCCTATTGTGGGTCCAATCTATCACGGCGTCATTACACCGGCATTGTAAAAGCCGGGGCACGCCAAGAGCCATGCCCAAGCCCTACAAGGCCCCCATGAGGGCTTCTTGCAGGCATATGCCATGCCTTGTGCCAGGTCTGCCCAGTGTGTGGGCGCGGCATGCCAATTGAAACCTGGCTATATTGCTGTGTCAATATGGTCCATGAGTGCTGCCAATGTGTCCTGATGATGCATGGGGGCTGTCGGCCGTGTGCTGGGCTGGGGTGTGTAATGCTGGTTTCAGTTGATAGGCCATAAACACCCTCTGGGGACAGCGACGCCTGTTGCCGACCAGCCGGCATGTCATTATTCATTCCATTCGTTTGCTACCAAGCCAGTGCATTAATGATGAAATGTAACAAGAGGACGCGGCGCGGCCAGGTTTGTCACACTGACAGATTAATACTGTCACATTTCTGTAAGGTGACCATTTCTGCACATTCCACGAGTGAAACGACGCCTTTTTGGCAGCCTATTTCTCTGTCAATAGTGACATGAATACTTGAATTGAATCATGATTATATGATATAGTACTTTATTGTGAGCTCGCACTTGCAGAAATTTGTCTTCCGACGATGACTCAATGATGAATTGAGTACAATGGACCACAATGGAGGCTTTATTTTGTATAATAACTGCTGTAATGTTTCAAACTGCTAATGAAGTATTAAATCAATCGAAAAAATGCATTCAACTAGCTGTGTTTTCCCAATAGCAGAGAAACATTATAACCTTCTTCTAACATGCGGGTGCCGTTGGGTTTCTCGCCTTCCTGGATAGCGTGACGGTGACGCATGCAGGGCACAGCAGCACCCAGCTGTTGGTAATGACCTGCCTAATTTACAGAGGCAGGAGGTGCAGGAAGAGAGCGAGAGAGCAGCATGGCGACACGGTGGAAGAGGACACACTGTCAAATCATGGGTGTCGATTTAACTCTGAGGGTGTGCGAAAGGAACCAAATGGACCCTTCGTACGCCCTCGGAGTTACAGGTCCATTTGGATCCATCCGTTCACCACGTTCTCAGAGGACGTTTTACTGCGCTACCTCCCGCGGCGGCGTCTCTCTGCCTAGTGATGACCTTTAACCTCTCCTTCTATTGGACGGCACTCAGCCATCTGTAAAACTGCATGTGTTTAGATTGCTTTATGTAAAAAACGACATCGTGTAAAATGTTAGTATAGCAGCCTTTAATTGAAAGTAACAGGCCTTCTTTGCAGCAGACATTTTTATAAATAAATGCTTGGTAAAGACTACTTCTATACTCCCAACGATTATTAAGGTGCTACTAGGATACTACTGATAATACGCCTACTGAAAATTAAGCTGCCCACAATAGAAAAATCTGAATGGAAAAAAGGCAATGTTATACTCTATTAAGCCTGTGCCTGCTTATATTATTCTTCATAAACAGTTACCACTCACCCCCCCCCCCCTGTCAATCAGCCACAGCCTGATATCAGAACTGTACTGAGAACTGTTTGTGAAGGCCAACATCTCTCTCTCTCTCTCTCTCTGCACCTGTAGCATGTCACCCTCTAGAGGCCTTATCGGATATTACACCACACATGTGCAGGACATGCACCACGCACGCATGTGCGTGCGCTGGGCCGGTAATAGCACCCATAGTGCGTGTGTTTGCAGAAATTTCGAGTTTCTTTGTGTTTTTATAAAATGTTTGACCTAAATGTAACTAAATCAATGGCCAATGAAGGTCCCCAGGAGCTTTTTTCAGGGCCTCAAACCCAGTACACAGCTGTCCAATTTCCCCGAAGGGCCCCTGAGAGCCAAGGGCCCCACTGGCCCAATGACTAATTTGGCCCTGCTCACACACACAGTCCCAACAGTGACAGAATCGGCTATGCTCACGAAAGGCTAAATATTACTTTCTGGTTACTCATGAAGGACACTGCACCGACTGTATACTCTGGAACAATAAGTATAGTGTTGATGACACATAGCTTATCACTACAACTTGTATGTACAGTATATACATGATAGTAGCCTACTGTATGCCTGAGGCACTTAAAGGAGTATAACCCAAATATTACTTATTTTCTAACAATTAAGCACCACATTTATTGAATTCGTTAAACTTTTATATAGAAAATTAGTCTTTTCCTTTAAAACTATAACTATACTATAAACTATAACTATATACTTTAGATCCCCTCCTTTTTTCTACACAATATCTGACATTAGCACCAAAGTAATTATCTAACTTCGTTATAGATCCACCCAGGAGTCATTATCGCTCCATTGATCATTTATAGGCAGCAGGCTGCTGCTGGCTGACAAGAGGATCAATAGCAGATGCAGATCTTACGATTAATTTATTTTGTACACATCCTAAATGTTGGCTTCTGGGTGTACCATGTCCTCTGTCCGATGACTCCCATCAACTTTTTATTAACTTAATTCGACCAATGACCAATTACTGCATGTTTGACACGGGGAGAACATGCAAACTCCACACAGAAAGGCCCTTTCGCCAACCCCGCCTTCGGGTATGGGCACTGATGACGCGGAGGAGGAAACACACCGCCAGCACCCACAGTGCCCCGAGCGGGAATCGAACCCAGGACCTTCTAGCTGTGAGGCGACAGCACTACCAATTGTGCCACCGTGCCCTGGCTTTCTGAATTACTTAGACTCAGATCAATCACTTCTTTCAATGTATTTAAAGAATCGATTTTCACTCCGTGCTAATCTTTTTTTTTAAGTATTGGCTTGGTTATAGTCGTTTTTGAGGTGATGTCATAGCAGTTTTTGAGGTGATCTGAGGCTAATGGACTCATTATCCGTCTCTAGGTGATGTTTGCTTTGAAATAATGCACCCATTTATTTCAATTTATAAAGCATGTATTAAAATTATTAGCTGCTGACATTTTTGCAACTATCGGAAAGTGGATAGTGTGTTACTCCATATGCATTACATCCTCCCGGTGCCACTCCTCACTGTAAGGGGAAAACTATTCCACAATCTCCGAATGGTGAAAGGCTTTCACTGAAAGCTATATAGTCTGGAACTACACCTCCCGAAATCCGAGCAAGGAAGCTGCCATTGCCGTTCACGAAAATATATATTAAAATATCAATTTATTTCCATTTTTGCTAAGCAGCAAGCTATACATAAATAAAAAAATGTAAAAGCTATATAATAATATATATATATATATAAATAAATAAAGACAAAACGGAAGTGGGGAGGAGGCTTCACTTCCGCTTTATCGCTTGCTCATGATCAGAGCTTCCGTGCTCCAGAGTCCAGACTGTATGACGGAAGCATTTGAAAATTGCGAGAGAGAGTCTGGCCATGCGAGACTAGGGTCAAAGTAGTGACTGGCAACTCAATTGTAGGAAACACAATGCTTGTCTAAAGTCTGTACACCATTCCGTAAGACGAGTGCGTAACATGACAAGGACCATACCTAATGCAAAAAAGAAAACTGATCATCAATAATGAAGCAATTACACGAGCACAGCAGTGAACCTATATTAGCAGCAAGCCCTATACTACTATAGGAGCAGCTCAAACACAGCACTGTAGGAGAAAGTCTAGAAGCAGATTTCCATACATACAATAAATTCCACATACTGGTCCATTTAGTTAAATATGCACACCATTACTCAGAGTAAATTGAACACTTGCTTTTACTGTGAACCTTCCCCGTAGTGCTGCTGCTGGTCACCATGTCCTTCACATGTGATTCAGTGACCCTGTTGAAGACATCCCTCCCGGAATGCTGGCAGACAGGGGTGTTCTTATGAGAATTAATTGGAATTGCCTTTTTATTTCAGCCATCAGGATTGACATTATATTGTCTATGAAAATGCCTGTTGAAAAGGTTTTATCATTTCAATTTAGTTGCTTGACCTCTTGATATTGTGTTAAACTGCCGCAGAGAATATGTCTCATCCCTGCCAGGGGGAATTAAGGCAGTCGAATCCCAATATTTCTGCCCATTCCAAACGAGGCCTAGTGAGTATCAAGGGTGCAGACAATGTCAATGGAGTTGTATTGGCAGCATCCTGCAGGCTTGCCAAGTCTTAGCCTGGCTTTAATGGATTTTCGCTCAATAACAATGACGAGGCAGCATGCACCATAAAGACAGGCCTAGCCAATCCTCTCTGAATCCTAATGGCGAATGAGGTAATATAAAATGACAAAATTCTGCGCTCCATGCTGAGAGATCTCATATACCGCCAATGAAGTTGCAGTCATTTACAGTCAGGCAGGAGTTTTAGCCCGGAGACGTTATAGTCAGTTAGTCACGCACTGCGTGTTTTAAGTTTGAGCGAGGGAGGAGAAAGACGGCCATAATTGCAGTCACTGAGGAGGAAAAATATCTCTCAGGCCTGTAACATAACCTAAAGGAACCACACCCAGACACAAATTAACTTAAATCACAACGCTCACTATATGTCATCAAACATTTGCCTTTGATCCACATGTCAAGCTCCTTTTATGTCTCAGAATCAAAACCTCAGTACGTATTCCTTCATAGAAAATTAATTCAAGGCTAAAGGGTCCCTGAATGAATGTGTCATGCCCGTATCCCCCGCGGTATAAGGTTCAAAAGGTTGCATCAAATGTGATGATGTAGTGCAATGATGTAGACAATAATCATAATTTATTACACATTGCGTCGTGCTCGTATTATTGATTTTTGATCCTTATTGTTCATTTAACTATCCATTTGTATATTCCATTGTACAATTGATGGAGCAACGGGTCAATCTTGTTCCATTTGTGCACTCTTGCTTGGATTTTACTGTGTAGGAACTGTGTGTAAATATAGGCCTAGAGGTGGCGTGACCCAAACAGCAGATGCAGCATTGCGTGGCCAAATGTGCTGGTATGGTATAGAGACAAAGTGGGTTAGTGGGTCAGAGGCTCACGCTCTTAGCCAAACATACAATACATGTTTGTTCAGCACAAACTGCTGTTGCTCCTGCAGGTAGCATGTTTATTTTCACACATAGAGTTGCCATGCAACAACATTTTCACACAACAGGGGAGATTTTCACTTATGGAGTCATTTTCACGTGAAATTCCTTTATCAGTTTTGTATCTTTTGATGAATGCCTTCAGCAACATTGTAGGCTACTTAAACTGGACTGTAGCTTCACTTAAGTAACTTCCTATATCTAACGTATCACTATTGCATGACAAATTAAAAAGACCATGAGTGACTAATTAAAACATAAAATCAACACACAAATTCTGTGAATATTTTATATATAGTTGCATTCTTAACATCATGATCAACTTATCTAATAAGTTACTTCTGCTCAGTGAAGTAGGAGTGTTTTGTCATTTTCATGTCATTGTCAGGTTCAGGAGGTCAGGTTAGGTTCCCAGAGAGCCATTGGCTGAGGCTGCCAAACATCGCCACAACTGATTGGTCAACAAGGCAGCTTTCAGGGTTGCTTGAGATTGCTTTATTAAAGTTGTGGCTTGCATTTTCCAATGCATTTGTAATGAAGTGTGAATCCTTTCACACAGCAGGCAGTTTTTCTTTTGTTATATTGTTCAGTCTGTCTCCAGGTTTTTGTGAAGGTAATAACTGCTTGGCTCTGACTGTCAGCAGCTGTTCCATATACTGTAGAATAGTGTATTCTTCAACGTTCTCAAGACTCAAGAATGTTCCGGTGTTTGCATTTCCACATGGTAATCACTATTGTAGGCTGAACATTGGCCCAGCTGTGAGTTTTATTATTAGTCGATGTCTAGTTTAGAGTACTGTCTGAATGTTTGTCACATGCCAGCTTTTTTCTGTCCCAGGTGAGGGGTTGATAAGTTCACACTTTACAAGCGCCAGCTCAAAGATAAGTTATTTTTTGTGTCGTTTTCTTTTTTTCGTCGTTTTCATTTCTCCAAACAAATGTAATTAACTACTCATACATTTTTTGTCATAAATACACTTTTGTACCGGTGGTCAAGTAAACTGATAAATGGCTAGGCCAATGTCACTATTTGTGCACTTTAGGGCTTTCACTTCTAGTGATTTTTACTAGTTGACTAGTTGCCTAGTTTACTAGTCGACTAGTTGTTTAACTACCAATTATGTAATTACTATTCAACTTTTTCTAGTTGAATAGTCGACTAGTTGCTTAAAGCCCTACTGCACTTGTGTGTGTCCCTTAATTGTTATGTATTTCTATTGCAGCATGTAAGTGCGGTTATTAAAATGCTTAAAATAAAAATACTAAAATAGCAAAAATACTAAATTCATAAGTTCATAAAGCATACTTGATAATAATTTCATGATGCATAAAATAAATATGTGGTTCATAATTGATTTCATGTGAGGTTAAAAATGTAAAAACATTGGTAACAGCTGGTAGGTGATTGTTTCACCTAAAGGCCACTGAGACGTCTTCTGATTTGGTTCTTGATGGGTGCCTGCATGGTGCATCTCTGAGGAGGCGGCATGGGCACCTTCTTATTTCAAATGAGAGAAGCTGTCTGTTCTTGCCGACTCTTGGATGACCACTTCCTCCGACAAGCACAATGTCTGCACAGCTTGTTCTAGACTAGAGTCAGTGAAGGCAAACGCTGCAGTTTCCTGGACACGTTTGTCTGAAAAATCCACTTCAATTCATTCTAGGATGCGTTTTCTCTCGCATGCCTCAAAATCACAAAAGTCCATCAGCCTGTACAGAGACCTATAAAAGCTTTCACTTTCTCTCCCGGCTGCTTGCTACATACACTAGAAACAGGCCTGTTCATGAATTACACTTTGAGGAGAAGTATTCATCAAACTATTTCAGCACAGGGTCTGAAGAAAAATAGTTTGAAAATGTTTTCCACTTCAGTGCCCATTACATAGACTAGTGAACTGACATGACCATGTCTCAACGGTTCAGAGGCTCCTGTTTGAGTAGCCAGCTGGAACCATGTAAAGAGTTGTTTCCAACTCGGCCACTCTGCCATCGTGTTAAAAGAAAAGCTCTGGGTGCTTGAGTGGTGCATAAGTAAACTTCATACCTGCCACCGTGGAGAGTAGGGGTATGAATCATAGAGCTATATTATCTGAAGAACGGACACCGCCACTCATTAATGATAGTTGCTTCTTATGGGTTTGGCCCACTTTGATGTCATCATAGGGCCATTGGCATACGCATCTGTATGCATCTTCGTAATGAACCACCCTTGTGCCCAAGCCCATGAGTGAGTCAAGTCCTTTTAGCTGGTTCATGTTTTGAGCCCGAAGTTGCAGTAGGCTACCAGAGATGGATATTCTTCAAAAGCCACCCCCTGGTCCGGGGGGCTTGGTTTCAATCCTCTGCGGTGCCTCTGGCTAGGACTGGCCTTGACATTACACGTGGCAAGGGAGACACGTGGTGCTCTCCCCGGGACTAACTATAGGAGTTACCCGTGACAAGGGGACCAGAATACACAGTAAATCGGGAATTGGCATAATGACGAAACTTGGGAGAAAAGGAATAGGGGGAAAAACAAAAGAAAAAGCTCTCCAGAGTCCAGAGGGTAAACTTGGGCATACTTCTCATATAAAATTGTTTGCAGTGACTTGCCTGGCACTGATTTCTTTCACCGCTGTGCACAGCAGGTGATATAATACGACTGTATCTACATGCAGGGCACGTACATAACTCCTATGAGAAGCTCCACCTTGCCATACTCCCTCATGTAAAAAAGCTGTTCCGTCTTCTTAAAGAGCTATATACACTGTACCGGTGGCAGGTATGACAGGTAGGCTGCAATACATTAACCATTCATATTATGCCTCATTTACTCAGACATCCTCAAGCCCTTACACACCGTAATAAGAATGCAGTTAATTTGTGCTCTGTGCACCTAAAAGAGAGGGGGAGGGGTGGGTTAAACAAAAGACATGCTGCTCTTTCGACCTTTCTTCCAACATCTCGTCCTGCATGTCCACTCCATGCTGCTTCTTAGTTGTAGGTTGAGCAACAAATAGCAGTGAGACCCGTTTGCCTCACTGTTTGTGTTTCCACTGCAAATTGCCTCATATTTAAAAAATGGGAGGTGATGCATCTGGGGGGATGAAATATTTATCACAGGGCGATTTTTCATCAAGGCAAGCGGAGAGCCTCCATCAATATTTCAATGTTCCCGTCATCGGCATGCATGTGTCCAATTTCCAAGTTCATGTGCAATAATATGTCCACAGCTCATGACCCCACCAACCCACTCGTGCACACGCCTAAACCCTGCAGGTCGCAGCATTGCCGGATTGGTCTTTGCCACTATGAGCCCTCTCTCCTTTGAGCATTTTCAGCTGTCACACTTGTTCAGAGTTCAAGGCTCCGGTTTTAGTCCCCACATAAAATATTCATAGGGAGGAGAACAGGGTGGCAGGTTCGCCTGGCGCGCTCCTGTCCTTCATCCATCTCCTTCTCATACTCCCTTGCGTCCTGTCATCACGTCCCCTTCAATCCCCATCTCCCTCTCTATCTCTATCTCTCTCTGTGTCCATCGTCATCATGTTTGATCGCCAGGTTCGACTCTGTATGGACAGTAATGGAGATGAGAAATGAGAGGGAGGGGGAGCGAGCAGGATGCATGGAGCTGATGATGGATAAACAGTTGTAAGAAGCTGATGGATGGAATGAGACAGAGCTTATGGATTCACTAGGCATGCTTTGCAATTCTCTCATCCCCCTTTTCTCTCATCTTCTCTGAACATGCCACCCCACCCCACCTCTCTCTCACTACCTCCATCTCTCTCTCATAACAGACTAGGTGCCTGCCCTCCTGCTGTCTCCCCACTGTGTGAACATACCAACAAGGCCCGTTATCAAAGACAAGATGAAAGTCTTGCTCTGCCCCTTTTTCGACGCCTCTGCCTAGCTGTGCTTTTATTGAAACCGTTCACCAGGGGAGACGCTGTGCGAAACTCCACCTGATGTGTAAATTACATAAGAGGGCTTGACCCAACCCACATAGGGGCTTTCTGTTATCATATACATGGCTATGTACGGAGAATGCAGTATAGGGAAATGGAGGTATACTGAAAGGAAAGACGGTGATAGAGGGGTCGTGTAGAGGGCGGAGGATGAGCGTGAATGTCAAGAGGGAAGAGAGAGAGAGAGAGAGAGAGAGAGAGAGAGAGAGAGAGAGAGAGAGGAACAGTGAGAATGAGCCAGAGAGGGAGCATGGAAGGGAGAACAAACTGGAGAAATGGAACTGTGTGAGGGAAAGAGAGAGTGGAAGGGAGAGCGTATTCCTGCTATACCGGAGGAAAAACAAGGCAGGTTTGCTATCAGCATAGCCTTGAGTCTCGTAAAGTGCGCCTGATCGAGCTGCTGAGATCAAGCCTGCAGCTAGCAGACAGTGGCCAAAGAGATTCTATATAAAGAGGCGACAGTTCTCAAATATTTGGAATGCTATGTCCAGCTTTGAGGGTTTGTGTATACAAACATTGTTTTTCTACCACCAGTTCCACCACCTATAGCGCCCCTCAAAAACTACGAACATCTGTGAAATCACCCATTGGTTTGTGGAGTGGTAGTTTGAAGTCTGAAGTTTGCCATTAACCATTAACTGAGCATGAAGGCGTATCATGTTGTCCTTTACTTTTGAGTTGATGTGCGTCTCTCTTCGACCTTTCTATTTGCCCAGGGAATTCCCTCAAATGTTATAGTATATTCGCCCAGAGGCATAGAGATTATTTTTAACCTCTCACAGAAACTTGAGTCAACACCACCCAAGCTTATTTGGAATTTAATTTCCGTTCCATGAAAACGTGCCTGTGCACATACCGTATGTTGACTGCCCCACCAGCAACAAGCATGAATATCTCTAAGCCCACGGTGCAGTGGTGAGGCCATTCAGCTTTATGGCATGTGCCATTAACGTTTATCCTAATGGTAAGCCTTGAGTGTCTATCAAATTGAAGAAACTTACAATTTAGAAGAGGAACATCTGATTCTGATAAAAACACAAATACAGTTGGATAAGTACAGCTACAAACAAAATAGCCTCCCTGCATGGCTTCTGGCAATCCAAGAGTCATGGAATTAAAACCATTAACAATGTTGTACACAGGGGTAGAGCGAAACCTTGCCTTCCATGGCAGTGAGGAACTGGAAATGGCAAACCAGCTCAACATATTTTGCCACTGTGTTCTCATTTTATACATCAACACTTGCACTAGCACTTTCCTTAATAGGCATTTTATAGTAAGCAGATGGCACTGCCTTGGTGTGCTCCCTATTAGCCATGGTTTACATGACGCTCGTACTTCACAAGCGTCGTGGCTTAACTTCAGCCTGTTTTACGCGATTGTTACATCCATCCATCCATCCATCTTCAACCGCTTATCCGTAGTCGTGTCGCGGCGTCAACAGCTCCACCAGAGTGCTCCAGACTTCCCTCTCCAGAGCAACATTAGTGACTTCCTCCTGGGGGCTTTTTATTACACAACGCAGGATGCAGCAATGTACCAGCAAATTCCTAACACGCGTGGCACACTTGGTGAGTACTTTATATTTTAAATCTGAATGTTTATATACACAACGTTTTCAGTGTAAATGTAGAGATCGCGCAAAACTGGCTTCAGTTGCGTCATGACTGTCAGTGTCATGATTATGACAGTCATGTTTCAGGGCTAGCTCCCTATATGATGGGGAGGAGGAGCATGTGCCAGTTCTTCCTAAATTGGTGACAAGTCAACAGTCTCTTAAAACACCTCTAAAACAAAAGAAATGTCCATTGATGTCAGAATGACGTAGTTATTCTGTAACCCTACTTTTATCAGTGGGGAGCTAAAACAATCTGTTATGGATTACAAGTTAAAGTTTGGCATTTATGCTCAACCATAAGCTTATATACCTGTGGACTGACCTCATATAAGCACTAAGATACAACAAAGAATGTACTTTCTGAAGAAAGAAAATGCTATATTTTATTGTCCTCAACACAATGTTCCAAATGTGCTTTTATTGAAAGTGTTTTAAGCTTCTGCATCATCTGCTGGTTTGGCAATACTATACTGGAGGTACAAAAACTGTCAAATAAAACGTAACAGTGGCCAATAAACTGACAAAATTACGTTACCAACTATGGTATGCATCTAGTACAGAGACAGAACAATGAAGAAGGCAAACAACATTGTGGTTGACCGGAGGCAGCCCCTTGCCTCATTTGAACCGTTTCCATCTGGGCGACAATATTGCCCCTTCTATTCACTAAAAATAGATGCACGTTTTCATTTGTTCCACAAGCCATTAGGCTTTTGCATGTAGCATGTCTAGTGGTGACTTTTGATGAAACGCCTTGTGATTGTTCTGCAAACCAATTGTCCCACGGGGCAAATGAAGTATCAATCTAAAAGGCAGATTGCAGCATGGTTTTGGTGACCCCATGGCCTTTCCTCTAGCACCACCCCAAGGCCAAAATGTATGTTTTTCTGTTTTAAAGCTTTTTAATTGTGGCGCTTTGGTTTCACTTTTGACATTTTTACAATAAAAAATATTTAGTTGTGCTTTTGCTTTTGTTGTTTATAATTGTTGTTTATACTTATTCTGGCACTAATAGTCTCTAACCCAAGTCTCTGTGTCGCCGTTTCTCATACAGTATGTATGCTGTAATGTTTTTTGTTTAGTTTTTTATTTCAAAGAGTAGAACTTTTAAATTGTTGGTCCCTGGAACAAAATATTTGGAGATGGGGGTCTGCGGCCAAATATATATAATTCCTTGACATGAAAAGGTTTGAGCACCACTGCAACCTACATTTTTCAATAAACAGTTTTTAGTATTTAGAAGACAGAATCTGCCTCAGGTCTTAATGGGTTAAGTCAAATAATGTTTACAGTGACTGGTGCAGTGACCCCAGTGTAAGGATGGCAATGTCAGTCAATTCGTACAACTTTGGACTGGTTCGGTGTAATAATGAGCATCTATGTTGTTATTGCTATTCTTCATACAACAAAGTATACAGAAGGGCTTAAGTGGTTAAGTGTGGGCTGCCAAGTAGGTGGACCAAGAAAGGTGGACCCACACAGGGCCATGCTCCCGAGTGGGAGGCGGGAGTGTAAATGCAGTAAGAGCATATGAATATTTCATCTTGTGGGGTGGGTGGGTGGGTGGGTGGGTGTCCCAGAAGTCCTTGTGATCACTGTAAAAATATTTACCTTAAACATACCACTGGGTATGAGCAGAAGAGAGGTAGAGGAGAGGAATTGAGGAGGCAGAAGGGAGTGGAGGGAGGGAGTGATGGAGAGAGTGATGGATAGCAATGCGGAGTGGCACATGCACTGTAGGGCTCCTTTCTCTTTCCCTCCATGCTTCAGCTAAAGTGGGTCAACACTACACATGCATACACCACAGAGGGGCAGGGAGAGGGGAATGCTACTAGAGAGAGAGAGTATGAAGGAAACCGAGAGAGACAGGGAGGAAGAGATGGATGGTGATGACAAGAAGCATGCAAGAGAGGGGGTGAGCGAAAAGGGAATAGAGTGACATAGGTGCAGTGTATGTGTGAAACAGATTTACAGAGACAGGGAATGTAAAGTTGACGCAGGGGGATGGATGGATAAATGGATGAAAATGTTGGGACAGCACGGAGGAGGGTATAAGGGACATGGGAGTGTGAGAAAGAGCAGAGACAGAGAAGGAGGGCGGGAGAGGAGTGAAGAAGAGAGAGCGAGCAAGAAAACGGTGATGATTAATTCATCTTTATGTTTGGTGGGGGCCCTCACAGCATGCATGGGCCTTAAGAGGCTAAACATGATGGAGAGTCCACCATTATCGCGTTTAAAGTGCTGCCGCCCTCCATCTAGAATCTCTCCCTCCCTCCTGCCATTGCCGTTTCGCTGCGACCGGGCAAGGTCTACACGCCTCGTATATACATACAGGGATTTATATGGGTTTGTTTACATCCCTGAAGTGTTGTAGATGATGTGGGATGACATGTGTTTATGATTTGGAGGGATGTGTAAGGTACTAAAGAGTAAAGACGGAGAGAAGGGCATTGTTTATTGCACATGCAGATGCACATGAGATACAACTGTATTCACAACTGCCCAGACCTCAATGACTCTTGACAGCCGACTCACTGCATTCACTATATGTCAAGCCACAGGCTGACCTGGTATTATCAACTCTGTGCGACGCTGCCGTTGACAATTCATCAACCTGGGCAGAATATCAGGCATGCTCGATAATAAGACGAGGAGCGCTTGATTTATTTCACATCCCGAGCTGAAGCAGCTCAAGCATCTGCGATGCGATGAATCAACCGCACATCAAGCCTTTGAAGCGGTTGCAAGCATGCATGCAGCTTGGAGTCTCGGTCAGCTAAATCTGGTACACAACGATGAAAACATCAGTTTTAAAAAACAAAACAAACTAAAAAGCAAGCGAAGACGAGTGCTTGATAAGTCTGTTGCTGGGACATCCATCTCCTAGCTCATCATTGACATCAAACGGCTGGCAGAGGCCATGCCAACCAGTTGGCACAGATGGCCTCGGCTCAAATAGGACATTCTAATGAGGAGCAGGTAGGACATCAGTAGTCTGGGCAAGGTGGCAGAGCCCAGGAGGATGCTCGCTCGCGCACGCATGCACGCACGCACGCACTCACACACACTGCATGCAATGCAGGCGCATGCAATGCAGGCGCAAGCATGCGCAGACATGCACATATTTGACATGAATGCACGAATAAAGACAAAGACACACACACACACGTGTGAGCGAGAAAGCAAGTAAGGAACACACACGCACACTCACACACAGCTCCGCTAAATCTAAAACATTAACATAAGACAGCTTCGTCTGTGACACTGTAGTCTGTGGATTATCTCCCACTTAGGTGTGAAGAGTGTGTGAGGGTTAATGGGTTCATAACTCTCTAGCGAATAATAATCCACTGCTGCCACCTAGTGTCATTACCATGTAAAGCTTCAAGGCTTTTGTAAGAGTAGGAATTTGTGATACTGGAGGAACTGTACAAATTACAATATATGTTCTGCAAGTTATTCGCCCTGTTGCCCATATTCACTTATTTAGATGATCATTGTGAAGGTCGAAAGTCAAAACATCTTAGAAAAAGGTTTGTCATAGCAAACGGATGACCAATCAAAATAAATGTCAAGTTGTCTGTACATTGTGCAGGAGGATGCTAAACGCACACCAGTCTTGGTAGTGGTGCCAGCTCACAGTAGAAACATCTAAAGAGTTATGTCTTAAAAAGACAAAAGAGTGGCCGCACAGTGCACACACTGGTAGACAAAGTGCTGATTGTCTGTACATAATCAATCTAAAGGGAGCAGGCCCGGCCCTTCCTACAGGCCGACGAAGCAGCCGCTTCGGGCGCCATGTCTGCCCAGTGTCCCCCCAGTGCCTCCCCAGTGCCTCCCCAGTACCTACCCAATGTCTTCCCAGGGCCTCCCTGGTGACCCAATTTTTTGCGCCGCGAATAATCCTGCTTAGGGCGCCAGATTGCTCAGGACCGGCCTGATAGAGAGAACACGGAATGCGACTTCGAGCAATTGGGTAAGATGAGCCACCCCATGTTGCAACTAAGGAATAAATAAATAAGTTGTGGTTTGGAATAATAGCTATATAGTGTGCATAATGCATTGTGAATGAACTAGAGAAAGAAATTGGCTTTTTTCCATGTGAAGTGATTTTATTGAGAGCTAATAGGCCAGACACCTAACTTAAACAATACACACAGCAGTCCAGTGTACCAACAAAGGTACAAAGGTAAAGAGAGCTTAATGGCAGCCCTATACACAAAAGGGAGCTCAAGCACAGCCGAGCTACCTGCATGAGCTATGCTGGGGATATGGTTTGACAAACATTAATATCCACTTGCACTAGCACTTTCCTTAATAGGCATTTTATAGTAAGCAGATGGCACTGCCTTGGTGCTATCTACAGATAGATAGATAGATAGATAGATAGATAGATAGATAGATAGATAGATAGAGTATTGTTTTATCTTGATTGTTTTGTTCCACTTTGGCAATGTAAACGTATGTTTTCTCATGCAAATAAAGCTCCATTGAATTTAATTGAATTGGGGGGAGAGAGAGAGAGAGAGAGATTAAAAATGTAACATAAATGTTACCTTACCTCTCGTTCTCCCAGAGTCAAAGTGTAGCTGTACAGGTTCAAGAATGTCCACGCATCATACAGATGTCTGATATTTGTCATGCGACTTTCAACTCGATCCTCCAGACTCCAGTCACCAAGACACCGTGAAAACTAGAATAAGAACAAAGTCAACAAACATACATTTGTTGAGTTGTAGGAGTCCATACCATACTCATTGTAGCCTACATTGTTTGTTGTTCATTCAAACAACAAACAAATGATCAAACGAATTCCACAATTCTACATTTACAGTAACATTAAACAATCCACAACAATTAACACATCACAATAAAATCACAAAGAATGTGTACCGTGTGCGCCTTTGAACCATGCATGTGCAGATGAATTAATATCGTCTCTCTCTCTCTGACGCTCCCAAAACAATGCAACTTCTCTCCAGGAACTCAGTTCAACCTCTGACCCTTACAGACGGTGACGTGACGTGACACTCTAATCATGATATGACGGATGTGACTCCCTTTCAAAGGGTGCATTTTTACCTTGAGGTTCACCTTTCAACAGTTTGTATTGTTGTTTTTAATACTATTTATTCATAATGAAATCAACTTTTTATCCAAGTATGATCATAAAGCTAAACCATATTTAATATTATTTAAGTTTATAACTGAAACCACTGTCTCGTGTTCTGGGACAGTTACACAAAGTGAACTAGGATGAGGTCAGGTGGCCGGTAGATGTCAGTGTGGAGCAGCATATGGTCCCTCATGTGTCAAATTATTTCAAACTGAGAGATGCCTCTGCGTCAATACGCGGTAAACGGAGACGGAGTAGGCTACTATGAATAATACGATTCTTTCACAAACCTCGGTCCCTCTGTCTAGAGTAACGAGAACCTCGGTCCCTCTAACGGAGCATGAACCTACAGTACACACGGGGATAATATAGGCTATTTACACACATGTAAATAAGTAAAACCGTACAAGTTGACATTATTATTAAATCTCTTAAAATAATGAGTGGGCAGACTGCCTTTTTTTCTTATACCTTACGCATATATAAATTAATAGAAAACCAGCATGAAAAGTGTGTGTGTGTGTGTGTGTGTGTGTGTGTGTGTGTGTGTGTGTGTGTGTGTGTGTGTGTGTGTGTGTGTGTGTGTGTGTGTGTGTGTGTGTCGCGCGCGCGCGTGTAACCAACACAAGCGGCTAACTGAGCATCAGTTATATGTGTGCTGGCAACCAGAAGTAATCACAAGTTGTACGCCTAAATTCTGTGTTTTGAATGCAAGCTATTTAAACATATACTAATGAGGGGAAAATTGGGAAATACCTTTCATTTCCAGCAATTAGTCACTCATGGATCTCTTCGGGCATTCAGTCATATTGTATGATGGCAACCATTAACAAATAATGATGTATACAACTGATCTCTGGCCAAACTGGATTGAAATAAACCTTTTCGTTTATGTTCGCATATAGGCCTATTCCCGTATTTGCTTACACCAACTAAAAAAAACATTTTTGCTTCATTTTGCTTTATGGAAAATCGTGCAGAATTAAGCACTGAACTTTGTTTTTTATACTTTCGGACCGAAAGTATAAAAAACAAAGTTCACTGCAGCAGCTGGTTGCTATGAATGATGCAAAACCTTCCATGAAAGGTTTCATTTTGTCTCTCTCTGCTCATAATTATCGCCCTCTGTTGACTGTTGTGCCTTCACAAGGACTGGATAGATTTGATATACGATCCCACAAAACCCAATACTGTCACAACAATTTGATATATGTCAATATGGCCATGTTTCAAGGCGGATTATAAGGTCCAGGGCAGGCTATTATAGCCTATCACACTGTCACACAATAGAGTTGTGACATGCACCCGCGGGATTTCGTTATAGGCTAAAGAGCAGAATTATGTTATTTGGTTATGAATATGATTATGACTATGATGGATGTTTCCCTGCAAAGTGCAAACGGACAGTAGGCCTACAATGTGGTTGTTTATAATTCCAAAACAAAACACATTATTATTATTATTATTATTATTATTATTATTATTATTATTATTATTATTATTATTATTATTATTATTATTATTTGTGCACTGGACTCAAAGATCTGTGTCAAACAACTTTTAAGTGCACCTAATAGGCTATAAAATATATAGGCTATATCCGCTATAGCTATAGCCTAATCCCATATAAGGCCTTTTTATTTTTTCCTAGCAATTTTATCCCACGATTTAATGTGATCCTGGGCTCTACACACCCTCCGCCAACCTAGTCCCCATATATGGGAGACAAGGGGAGAGCAACGGACTTGAACTCATGCTTCCTTCATGCCTGAGTGTCCAAGTCACACCTGACAGGGGGGAGCTTCCCTGGTTGGACGTAGTATGTGGAAAGGAACATGTTATTCCATCCAGTTCCTTTCCCCTCCATCAGGCACCCCGGCTGGCCAGGGGGAGGCAGTTTAGAGACCAGGATTACTGCATGTTTTTTGTGACGATATACCTACCCTATAGGGGACACGGGGAGAACATGCAAACTCCACACAGAAAGGCCCTTTCGCCAACCCCGCCTCGGGTATGGGCACTGATGACACGGAGGAGGAAACACGCCGCCATCACCCACAGCGCCCGAACGGGAATCGAACCCAGGACCTTCTAGATGTGAGGCGACAGCACTACCAATTGTGCCACCGCGCCCCATAAGGCCTTTTTTTCTCTACTTTAAAGCCTTACAGTAGGCTATAGTCTATAGGCCTATAGCCTACTAGGCTATATTAAAAATAAAAAGGTGTAGTTTGTGGTGTGACTCAGCAGAACCGGCCAGTCTAAAAGTGGATCATTTCAACTCCTTGTCGTTGTTTCGCTCCATGTGTCTTTGTGGGCATAAAGCAGGATCATATGCAGGGTTCACTGAGGGTTGAAGTCACTCACAGTCTGTCTAACATAAGTCAAGTCGACAAGGTTGATGGGTTTTAGGAAACCATTCATTGCGCCAACACACACGCACACGCACACACACACACACACACACACACACACACACACACACACACACACACACACACACACACACTATTTTTAGTTTTTTTTTTTAATTGCCTTGGAGTTTTATTTAACACCCAACAAAAACCTGGTCAATTACCCTTGAAGTATGTCTTACTTTCTAAATGTCTAAATTGGTTTGTCTTCTAAAACAGTCTATATATAAAGTGACTGATTGAATTTTATCTCGTTTAGAAGAAGCAAACTCAACCAAAATTCCCTTAAACTCTGATTCTGAATCACATGTTCTGTGTAAACTGTAAACTGTTAATGCGAAAATGAGTTTATGTGTGTGAGTTTATAGTGTGTGTGTGTGTGTGTGTGTGTGTGTGTGTGTGTGTGTGTGTGTGTGTGTGTGTGTGTGGACTGTATATTGCCAGACATGACCTGTCTGACAAGGACTAAAACAAGATCAGAGGAGTACAGGAATGGGACAAAAAGAATGTATAAACACAGCACTGTATGGTTTGATCACAATGACACTTAGACAATTAGAAGAACTGTTACTATATCTTTGAAATAGGCTGCCCATTTGATTTGTATATGGATACTTGTTTTGCATGCCAACTTATGAAATATCAGCCTTCAATGGAAAGTATTATGTCCTTGGGATATAATTGTCAACTTATTGTGTTTTCATGGGAGTCTGGACCATGTTCACAAACTTGTGCTCAGTGGTCTGCAATTGGGAGGATTGCAAAAGACTAATGCTAAACAGTTGGCTAAATGCTGTTCTGTCTCAGCTATGGGCAGTCTGTCTATCTGGTGAAGTCGATGTGTCATCCTTGAGTGACAAAAGAAATTAAGAAAAATAGTAGTAGAAAATGTTTTTCCTCTGTGTATTATAAGCATGTGCTAGCCTGGTAGGACCAGACTCATAACGTGGATTCAAGCATCAGTGAATCCACGTTATATTGAGTCTGGCCAAAGCCAGGCTATAAGCATATGTATCGCAATTGTATCTGGTTTGACTGTAAATGTAAACTTCTTCAGTGTTTGGATGCATTGCGCTTTTTGTGCAGTTCCGTGCGTGTGTGCGTGCGTGCGCACATGCATGTGTGTGTGCACGAGTGCATGTGTGATGGAACACATATAGGAGGTTGTTTGTTCTTGTCTTTGCCTATGTGTGTGTTCCCCCATGGCTGGCAGTACTGAGCCTCTCCTACAGCCGCTCCATCTGGCTCGTGTGATGGACACTACTTCACGGTACCTCAGCCTGATTCATGGGCCCTGGACGGCCTCAGCTGCTATCCCACTTTCCCCCATCTTTACATCACATAGTGCTGCTGCACTATGTGCCCTACACTCATCCATCTGCATACCTCCCACCCAGCGCTGGACTGTATAGCAAGTACATTTACTTGAGTATACTGTACATTTTTGGAGTGTCTGACTCTAGCCTACTTGGCCCTGGACGTCCTCAGCTGCTATCCCACTTTCCCCCGTTTTACATCACGTTGCTGTTGGGTGGAAGCCTTGTTGGCCTATGTCCAAAACCGTTCCTTTTATATTATTATAAAAAATAAAATAAAAAGTTTTAATATAGTGAGAAATAGAATATAGATCTATTGGGCTTGTAGATCTGCTTTTGTGCGACACTCTTGTATGGTGAAGTAGGACATTAATTTACGGAAAGAACAGCGATCACATATACTTCTGCAACATCACCCTCCCATGCAAGGACCACAGCTCCCATTTATTATTGGTACCATTTCTGTCATGGTCTCTGTCTCAGAGGACATTGCTGCATGTGGACGGTTCAGAAACAAAAAAGCCAGTGACATCATTGATGGGAAATCCAAGCTTATAGAAACTACAGCCTTTGGCTTCCTGGAAAGTTAGTATGCTGAAATAGAAGCCATTGTTCTCACATTATTTATGTATTTAAAAAGAGAAAGGACCAAACCCGCCTACCGATGATGACTCTGGTAGTCAGGTTTCTGAACTGTCCACAGCCACAGAGTGAGTAGACAGAAATGGTGTTTTTTTTAATTGTTTTTATTCTTATTTTTCCTTTTAATTATTTTCTGCTTTGTACTGTAGCACGTTGAGATTTGTTTCAATGTAAAGTGCGTTATAAATGTATTAGTATTATTATTATAATATTGTATATTATTAGTGAGGACCAATTTTATGAAGAAAATGGTTAGTAGTTTCCCTCCACTAGATTTCAAAGACAAATTTTGTAGAAAGAAATACATTATATCAAATATAGTGTATAGTAGAAGGTCTTCACTTCACAAGTTCTGGAAAATCCTGGATTTATTTTGCGAAGTGTCTAATTTTACTACAGAAATGCATTGATATTAAAAAGAACCATGCAGTACTTTTGAATACTTCAGTACTTTTTAAAAGTGAGTACTTTAACTCAGGTACACATTTGACTGGGCAACATTCACTTTTTACTCTGAGTAGCCTATTACTCTGACTCTGGGGCTGACTGATTAGTTGTAACCCGCCACGCATGTCGCGAGCCACGGGTGATTTTTAACCTGCAGCACGGGTGAGTCTTAACCGGCTATGCAGGTCTTACTAACGGGATGTCTGACTTATTATGGGTAGTCCTGAGTAATGTGTCCACCATTTCTCTGTGTGTGTCTCCCTCTCTCTCTCTCTCTCTCTCTCTCTCCCACATCTGTATAGGCCTCTCACAGAGGTGCCTAGTGCCTACCAGGGAGCAATATTTCTCTCTTCTTACAGGTCTCAGGGATTAAAACGGTATGTGCCTCTGGTATCTCGCAGGGAATCCTCTAAATCCATTTGACATCATGTCTACATCTGTCTCTGTCCGTCCATTTCCTAAAAGATCTCACACAGCCATCTAAAAAAGCCATCTCACTCTTTTTTCTTGAGTGTTAGTTTTTCACGATTGTAAACGTACCTAAACGCTCAACACAATTTGCACTACATCACTCTCTTATCTGCATTAGACTCTGACTTTCCTTCTTTACACTCTGATGTCAATTACACATCACCTTGTTGTCAAAACATACACACAATGTTCAGTACTGCACACATTTATCACATAAAATCTCAAAGCATCAACCTACACAACTATTCAAATCTCTAAACATTCAGGTCTGGTGAGCAGTTTGTTGGTATAACACCTGACCACATAGATGACCCACAGTGAATCAACTTGTCATCTGGGACAATGTGAGCTCCCACCGGGCTGCTCAAGTGTGTGAGTGGTGCAGGACCACCCACATTTCTACGGTCTATACCTTCCACCTTATTCTCCTTTCCTGGATCCTATTGAGGAGTTATTTTCAGCATGGAGGTACAGTAGAAGGCACTGTATATGAACAGAACCCACAGAGCCGGGTCACACTGATCCAGGCCATGGAGGAGGCTTGTGGCGGACATGAGTCCCCTGTCAGGGCTTTATGCATTTCTTCCAACGCTGCTTGGACAGCGAGAACATTGCCTGTGATGTGGCTGAAGCCCTCTGGCCAGGAACTGGTATGGTGCCTATGAATTACAGTATTTTTGGGGAAGGGGGCCCTTTTGAGCAGTTTGAGCAGGCCGGTTTACAGTAACCGTAAAAAATAATAATAAATTAATATTGTTTTGGCTGCACATTTGTGTGCTGTTTTATGTTTGACTATGAAAAAGTAAGCCTACGCTGAGTCATTACTCATTTTACAAAAGGAGAAATGGCTCATTCTACATAGTCATTGTCATTCATGTGTGTTCCATGTCTATATGATTGTGTTTTCAATTTTGCACTTCATTGTGTTGTGAATGATTGGTAGTGTGTAGCAAATGTGTAGTTGTGTGTAATCAAGGAATGGTATGTGTGCGTCAATTGAAAATATGGCTGTGTGTACCAAATGAAAACAAGAGTTCCATTTTGGGAACAGTTAAGAGATTTGATGGCAAAGAGTCATCATGGAAAAGGAGTGTCAGGGTTTAGCATTTTGTGTGTGAGGTTTTCAGTTTTGTGTGTGCAGTTTTGAGAATGCCGTTAGGTTGTAAAAAACGTGTGTTAACAATCGTGAAAATATTGAACTCAGTGTACAAATGTAACCAAATGGACCACTTGTCTGGGGCAAACATCCAGTGAAAATATATTTCTAAAGCTCAGAATGTATTGCAATGCAACAGACTGTGAGCTGGTATAGCTGCGATTTTATTTAAAGGAAAGGGCCGGGGTTTGGTAAAGATCCCTGGGGGACCACTTTCTCACTTTCTATGATCACATGTCTTTGCATTTGTTCACCTCAATCGGCAAAAATGCCGTGATGCCATGATGGCATAGACAGATTTTTGCCGATTGAGGTTTTCATTGAGGAGATGGCATTGCCATCTCCTCAATGAAAACAAAAAAACCTACCCTATTTCACTCCCTGTGTGTCTCTGACTATTTATGTCTCTTGCATCCTAATTCTTCTCTCTGTCTCCTGTCTTTTCAGCTTTCACAGAAAGCGTGATGATATAGCCACATAAGTGCACGGTGACGTTGGACTCCGTGGCCCTGTGGCTCCGCGGCAGAGCCTCAGTGGGGCTGGCTGTGGAACTAGTAGGCAATTCTGTCGCACAAGATGGCGTCCTGAGGTCCTGGTGAGCACTTAAATATACCCCCCCGAAGAACCTCAGCTGTCAATCACAGGATAATACCAAGAAGCGTGTCAGAATTTTACCAAGTGAATAGTATGAATTATGAACGAAGTATTGATGACAGGGCTGCATTAGCATCCTGTGCTGAGCCAGCAAAGCGTTGGAAAGTTGTACAGAGGGGGTGACGGTTTCCACCCTATATACTCCTGCAGATGTATAGTATGGAATGCCATAGTTGACTGAATGCACATATTATAATATGCTCATATGGTGAATGTTAAATGCACACAGTATGGTTCTTTTTGGTTCCATTTGTACAGAGTTAAACACATGACTAGAGTCCCAATTCTGGGCATGTTGTAATAGGTGAACAATCGACCAAAATTGGCATTCTGTGAAATATGAGGCTGAAATAATGAAATATGAGGCTTGCAGATAAGCAATTTTCATTCATGATGTGAATCAAGAAGGTAGTAGGCCTACCCAAATGCAGAACAGGAAGGCGCAGAGGCAAAGAAGTCTAAATGCAGGAGGTTTCATTCACCAAAATCCGGGAACAAGCAACATCACACTTGACAACCAACAATGAACTGACAAGGGACTCAAAAAACAGGTGCGTATAAATACACACAAGGAAAACAGGGCACAGGTGAACATAACTCAAAATCAAGACAAGGATTGGCTAAGTGACTAACAGGACACAGGTGGAGCAAACTAATAATCACAGGTGAGACAAGACAGGTAATAGTAACCACAAAGGAAACCAGGACACAAAATAGGAACACTAGAAACACAGCAGAAAACATCACGGATCGTGACAGTGTGATTCTCAAAGGAAAAAAGAAGCAGAAAAAAACCCCGGTCTATATGAGTTATATTGGGTTTAAGTGGATAATTCTTAATTAATTAAATTTATTTTATGAGAATGTAAAAAGTATTATGCTATATTGCATTTCTTACACTATGAGGGCCTCTTTTCTCATATTCATGAACCATGTGTGTTGAGTGCACTCAACAACTGTGTCGATAAATCTCTGCACTATTGGCTAAGGGGCTAAGACTATACAATTTAGCTACTTGAAAAACAACAGCCTTCTTATTATGTTGTGCCTTAATATAGCTCCCTGTGGATCACAGTTTTAAAGAAGTCTAGCTGTGTCGTCAACTAAAGTGACAATTGTATTAAACGATTGTAAAGAAAACAGCCTAATGAAAAGACCATGGAGGCTTGTGTAATGTCTACTCAGAGAACAAGAGCTGAATCCAGGTTAAATCAGGGTTTGCAGACAGATGTGCATGTGTCAATCCCGATGACCGTCAGGGTGGATCTTGAGGAAATACGCTCCGGCAGGAAGTCTGTGTCCGCTTTTTATGTTTCTGTCATTTCCTGTTCTGTACTCCTGATCACTGCTCAGTCTCCTCACATATTTGCTCCATGCACAACTGATGTTTGGTATTATGGTTCCATTAATCTAGTTAGACCAAACAGACTTGCCGAGCCCAGCGCTTTGTACAGTAGGCAGACCCCAGCTTGCTTGCCATCGAAGCCACAGCACAAACACAGCGCCTCTAAAACACTTGAAAGACAGAGGAGGACATGTGATTTTCTCCAGGCGAGATCTCACCGAAGCACATGCCAGCGCGTCCTCATGAAGGGGCACGTCGCTTGTTTTGATCGAGTCACATTGCTCTTGTTTTGCCGTCTGTCATTTACCAGAAATTCCTCTGTGAGAACTTGGAACTTATTCAAACAAAGCCCTCGGCCTGCATGTGTGTCACTGCGGCCCAAAAAAAGCCTGCACATAGCGTGCACAATATGCGCGTGCTGACGCCCGTGTTGCTTCCACACATAAACACTGCACATATTGTAGTCCATAGCTTTGACCCTCTCTCATCCACCCCCGCCCCCTTGCTTGCTTCCTCTCTCTCGTTCTATAATCATGTGATGCTGTGTAGAGTATCAAACAGGGCGACCCCATGTCTGTTGATATTTTGCCTGTCTCCAACCACTGTCAAAACATCTCTCGCCTGCCTACATCACCCAGGACAACCCTGGTGCCTCCTCAAAGCCAGCCGTCAACACAGCTGCAATGAGCACTGGATCACATATCTCATCGTACCGGACCGTACCGTAGACGCTCCACGGGGCCCGACGTACCGAAAGCATCCTGTCATGTTGGTCCATTAGATCTGAGAGGAGAGGGGGAAGGAGAGAGGAGGGGGGGTGGGGGCGTGTATGGGGCATTGGCTTGAGACTGCATGGTTCTGGTATTCATTTCTGTACGTTTTTGGTGTCTTATATCTCCCTCTCTCTGGTTGTCTGTGTGTGTTGCATTCTCTGTGTCTCCCTTTCCTTCAGTCGCCATCTGGCTGCCTGTCCGTCCGCTGCGGTCGGACAGACCCACAGACCCACACATCAATCACTCATCCTCCTCTATGCACTCCTGTCCAACCAAGAAACACACACACACACACACTGACAGACGCACGCACGCACACACACGCATACACACACACACACACACACACACACACACACACACACACACACACACACACACACACACACACACACACACACACACACACACACACACACACACAAACACACCCTTTCCCTGTCAATGTGTTTTTCTGTCTCGGGGGTCCGCAGGTTAAGTTGTCCCCAGCATGTGTTAGCGGTCAGGGCATGCAGTAGCGGAAGCCATGCAGGGCCAGTGATGACAAAGTGTCAGGCCGCTGGGAGGTGTCAGAGGTTAAGTGTTGGTAAAGGGGTGGCATGGCCGGGTTACGCATGAGAACCAGACCCCATCCAACCTGTTGTCAGAGGTTAAGTGTTGGTAAAGGGGTGGCATGGCCGGGTTACGCATGAGAACCAGACCCCATCCAACCTGTTGGTAAAGGGGTGGCATGGCCGGGTTACGTATGAGAACCAGACCCCATCCAACCTGTTGCTGGCTGTGGGAGCTTTGGACTGCAGGTTTCATCTTCGTGTGTGAACACAGTAGCCTACATTTCCGAGTTCATTTATGTCTGAGGGTGAACAAATTAGTCCACTTGTGGAGTTACAAATGGATACATTAATGCTGATGGTTTTGTTAAGGGGGAAAAAAAGTAATCGATACCCTTCTTTTACGAATTAAGAATGACTTGATTGAAAGAACACATGAAAATCAAGCAGAATCGAAGAGCAGTATAGTTTTCTATATGCAATTTTAATCTTGTTCATGTTTTACAGGGTATCAACAGGTGAGGACGGACAAAGAAACACCACACACTCAAGTGCATGTGGACGCACACACACACGCACGCACGCACGCACGCACGCACACACACGCATACAGACATGCACATTCAGTGAGAATGACAGAGGCAGCTGTTGGCGTGATCTTAAGGTCATGTTAGATCACAACACAGAGCAAAAAAACAAATTCTTTCACCCAGGGGGTTGTCTGCAGTGAGTCATACATCACATGGTTGTGATGTGTGTGTGTGTGTGTGTGTGTGTGTGTGTGTGTGTGTGTGTGTGTGTGTGTGTGTGTGTGTGTGCGGGCCTGTTCTGATCTCAAAACACTCCATATTTGGGCATGCCTGACACAGAACACATATGGGCATCAAAGTGAGACAGACATAATATCTGGATGGGGCATTCATTTCCAACTTGCATCGTTCCACCCCCACTGGGGGTGTACTCCATATGCATTTACAACTTGCATCGCTCCAAGTAGGCCTTCCCCACAGGCACCTGTGATGTCACGATCAGAGTCAGAGGTGTGTAGGACCCAAGCGCAGGACAAGGCAGAGGATGAGGCAGACACAAGGCAGGTCGAGTGCACGGTGGTTTATTAACCAAAAACCAGGGGAGCAGGAACAAACACAGGAACAGGAAAATAAACTAGGAACACTAGGAGCAAGGACATAACACTAGGACTAGGAAAATACAAGGAATCACGAGGAGCTGAATAACACTGACAACAATTTACGAACCAACAAAGAACTGACAACACAAGGGCATACTAATAGACATGGGATAACTAGACACAGGTGAACAAAGCTCAAATCAAGAAAGGGATTGGCTGGGGGACTAAGAGGACACAGGTGGAAAACAAAGACTGATCACAATACAGGTTAGACAAGGCAGGTACAGAACTACAGGGGTAGACAGGAAGGCACAAAACACTACTACAAAATAACAGGTAGGCCTACACAAGAAAACATAACATGTCACGGACCGTGACAGCACCGCGCTCTGGTCACATAGATAAGTTACTCACAATTTAATTGAAATTGGGAGATTCCATGGGACTTTTGGGTCTGGAATTTGTTTTAGTTTTTCTACCAGTAGGCTATGCTGGACAACACCAAATAGCTATAAAATATGAATGATTGCAATTTCACAATATTTTAATAACACTGTAGGCCTACTTTATCAATTCTTCAAATACTATGAAGTGGAAGTAGACTTGGGCCTGTTTGGCTCATTAAAAAATGTTTGCATGTATAGCTTATACTGTATATAATACACTGACACTACAGTACAGTAAGTGGACAAAAAGGTATTTAAAGTTTGTGCAAAAAGGCCTTTTTGTACTTCTTGTGTTTGAGGCTGAAAACGTTCCATTTGTCATTATCAGGTGGTATAAATGTCATTAAAGGAGTTGAGTTTAACTAGGCTCTAGGCAGGGTGTATTAATGAAATAATAGGCTTTTCAGTGTGGCACGGTGCTTCATTAATAACAGTAATGTTTCAGCTTTGGAATTTCACACAGGTGTGATTTGTCTTCATCTTTAATGGCGAGGACTGATTAAGAAAGCAAACAGTGTGTGTGTGTGTGTGTGTGTGTGTGTGTGTGTGTGTGTGTGTGTGTGTGTGTGTGTGTGTGTGTGTGTGCACGCGCGCGCGTGTGTGCGTGCGTGCGTGTGTGTGTGTGTAATTATTCAGAGTTAGCAAACAGGGTTGACAACATATGACTGATCCTACATTTTGTTATTGACTCAGACTTTTTTTATAGTGTGTGGTCCTGCTGTATATACACACGCATACACACACACACACACACACACACGCACACACGCGCATACACACACACACACACACACACACACACACACACACACACGCACACACACACACACACACACACACACACACACACACACACACACACACACACACACACACACACACGCCCCTCCAGGCCCGGGAACAGACACGATTAATCAGATGAATGTTATAATTAGGCTTAATACCCTCAGGGTGCCAGGGTGCCAGACACACACACTACACAGACACACGTGCACACGTGTCTTTGTATATACTATACTATGTGAACATGTATGTTAGGTTTGAATGCATGTGGTCCAGAAAGGAAAACCCAGACACATAGCCATACACATTAAATATTACACTTAGACACTACACACAGACGGGGCCCTGTTTGTGTCTGTCTGTGCGTGCATGCGCGAGCGTGTGTGCGCGAGCGTGTGTGCACGTGCGTGTGTGTGTGTGTGTGTGTGTGTGTGTGTGTGTGTGCGTGTGTGTGTGTGTGTGTGTGTGTGTGTGTGTGTGCGCGCGCACGCGCACGCAGGGTGGATGGGTTGCAGAGGTTTGAAGGGGCTGGGTGCACTATTTGTCCAAAGCGCTCTAAGGCCTGTTCAGTTGTTAAACAAAAGTCAGTTTGTTACAGTAGTGGGGGCCCAGTGGGGTATTAATATACACCGATGCAGATGTCTACAGCATCCACCAGCGTCCATGAGAAAGCCTGTTGTGTTCCATGTCAGGTCCAATGTCTGCTGATGCCCATTTGGGCAAAACCCTATTTCTGTTGGCTCTCTCACATGAGTCGTTTAAAAAAGTACACATTTGTCTCTGAGTGCTTTTGAATTTTTCCAGTCAGTCGGCTTCCTTTTGTTGACGCTAAAAATAAGCACAACGACTCCATTTAGATGTATACAATGGGATGACTATGAAGACAAAATAACCAAGAAAAGAATAAAAGAGCAGCTTATTTCAGAACTTTATTTTGGTTTTATTATAAATAGCAATAATACTGCGCTCGTACACATGACATCGCGTCATATTATTCTGTCAAATAATACAAAACATAAAGGACAGAAAAGGGGGCATCATAAAAGAAGAAATTCTCTCTAATACAAACAAATAACAAAATAACTGAGTGCTCAGATCAAGGCTTGGATAGCAAGTTGATGCAGTCATACAGACATAATTCTACACTGAATGATTTTTCTGTTGAAGTCCTCTTACATAATGCAGCAAAGAGATGGAATAAAAAATATTGTCATACGGTACTGTTCAGAAAATACACAGTAAAATCCTCAGTTTATCCTCAGTAACACTGAGTGTGTACAAATGGAGCCATAAGGGTCAATTTGGTTCCATTTGGATACACTCAGGATATATTAATAAGCATTAAAGTTAGTAATCTAATTATAGATTACTAATTAGTAGTATAGTTTGTTCAGTAAGAGGAGTCTACTGTCCCTCCAGCTCTTTACTAAACAGAAATAAATGTTTTCAGTTTGGGATACCAATCTAATCAAATCAGGATTGTATCTGCAAAAAGAAAAAACATCATTACAATTGCACTTGTTGATCCGGTATCCTTTATGAGTTCTCTCCCCTGACTGGATCAAAATGGTATGCAGAGTTGCAGACCTAAACATATATTTTCTGTATACTAATTAGCTGGAGAGACAGGGAGACACTTGTTAATGAACAAACACTCCATAGCAACACTCCACAAAAACAAAAAAAGTGTTTTTGTTTGTTGCTAGAGTGTTTGTGGAGTGTTGTATACTTTTTTTTAACTTAACTTTAACACTTATTTTAACAAAAAAACAAACTAACTTATACCCCTTAACACTGGTGAGTTTACTGTGTACTGTAGATACTTCCATGTTGTATACAGAAAACGTTATCTTTTGTCCTGCAGAATGGTAACAAAATATAAAACAGGCAATTTTGGCTTTGTCATTCCCAGTAACTGGCCTCTGCCTTCCCTTGCTTCAGTCTTCACTTGATGACTTTACAGTGAGTGAATACATGCATGACACGCCCCACCATGCCCGTGTCTTTTGGCTAGAACACTCATATTGACATTATTTTTCCTGGACCAAAAGGCAT
>NC_137870.1:20850685-20865685 GCF_963924005.1 Protomyctophum bolini | reverse complement strand
GTAAAATTAATACTGCAATGTAGAAATACTCTGACGTAAAAGTCTGGAATTCAAAGGTTCTTGAGTATTCATGTACTTGAGTACAAAAGTATTGGCATCAAAATGTACTAAGTAAAAGTACAGAATGTCCCGTTTCATGTTTTCAAATGTATAAAAAGTCGTAGACAAGCAGAGCAGCATCTCCAGCATTGACTGACCAGCTGACAGGCTGTCACAAGCATCTAAACATATGTATTCACCCCTAAAATGTATATTAAAATACATGTGAAAAGATATATTTTGTAAAGGCATGAGCATATTTCCAAGTGTACAAGCAATTAAAATTGCGCAATTAAAAACAATGCTTGCCAGTTAGATGCTTAAGCCATTTAAACAGTGTTTTGCATGAGCGCATACATGCGAGGATTTGCGTTGCCTGTGCTAGAATATTTTCCATGGAGACATGGAGAGAGGAGACTGCTGCAGCTGGAGAGTCAAGTCTCCCAATGTGGGTACTGTAATCTATAGCATGCAGGCCCATGTCTTTCTGGAGTTATGTGCAATCTCCTCGTCCTCGTTTAAGGATAAACCTGGCTTGTCGCTCGAATGCCAAATGTGCTGAGCCAGCTCAAGTGGGGACCGCATCCGCCATCAGGACTTGGGAGATCTGTCATAGGTATTAACCCAGCCAGCCCACCACCACCAGTACCACACACGTTAATGTTGTCACGGACCACAGTGAAAGACAGGAGGAGGAGATGCAGCTAGGTTTGGAAAACAGCAGCGTGTGTGTGTGTGTGTGTGTGTGTGTGTGTGTGTGTGTGTGTGTGTGTGTGTGTGTGTGTGTGTGTGTGTGTGTGTGTGTGTGTGTGTGTGCGGTTGTCACGGGCTGTGCAGTGTGCACATCCAAACTCATTCCAATGACATTCCAATTGTCTTTTCATCAATAAAAATTAAGTGAAAAAAATAAAATACTAATTTAATATACAACTGACAACACACAGTGACAGTTGGGCTTGCAAGTTGCGTAGGCCTATGTGCGTGTGCGTGTGCGTGCGTGCGTGCATGTGTTTCCATAATATAACTATGGTTTCTATAGGTTGTTTGGTCATATTGCAGTTGTTCATATCGCAAAAACGAGGGCAAGGCTTGATTTAATAGGGCGTGCCAGATTGATTTCAGCCGTCACATTTATCAACGCTATAAGACCGAAATGACGCAAGGATCAGATGTTTACGATCACTTCATGAATGCCATGCCGACGTGAGTGTACGCTAAAACCCATGCTCCAATTTAAGGCAGAATTTACACTCCATTGACTCTTGTACAACTACTAGTAAGTAAGATTTCTTATTGTAGTGATGTAAAAGTACAATATACAAATAAGTACAAATACCTTAAAATTGTACTTACTGTAACTTAAGTGCAGTACTTGAGTACATGTACTTAGTTACTGTGGGAACATGAACACATGGACGGACATGTTAATGATTAAACAATTCATGGAATTCACCATTAGAATCAATCAACTGAATTATAAGTCAAATGATCAGAATCAGAATTAGAATCAATCAAACTGATCTTGATTGTTTTTGTAGTCAAATAATCAGAATCCATCAACCAGATTCTGACTTTGTTACTGGAAACACTGCAAATGATCACTTTTATGATGCTGTGTAGGTCAATGTGTGTATCGCTGTTATTCTACTTAGGGATAAAATCAGAACATGCTTCGCTGGATCTGCGGAAGGTACAGGTATGATTTAAGTATAGTTGATTAGTGTTATGGATTTATGTGCATATGTCTCATATCTGATGTGGATAATGTGTGTGTTGTGTGCGCGCACACACACACACACACACACACACACGCACAGAGAGAGAGAGAGGAAGTTCCCCTGCTGCAGACATCAAAAGGCTTCCACCAAGCCCTTCCCCAGACACAGGGAGAGATAGCACCAAAGAGGAAGAATTAACCAATTTGTCTGAGACCCACGGCTCCACTTATTCTAAAATTCCTCCTCGCCGCCGCTGAGAAAGACCATGGCACGAGATAACGACTTATCTGCAACAAAATATATCCCGGCAAAAGATAAAAGCCTGGGCGAGCGGAGCGGAGCTCAACCTCAACCTCAGGAGGATAGACTCGGCAGATGAAGAAATCCACAGGCTGTTGACCTGGTCCTGATTAGCGAGCAGATAATCAAATTTGGGGGGGTGGGGGGGGGGGGGGGGGGGGTTGGGGCGGGATATTTTTTGGCCGGCGAAGGACGGAAAGAGCCTTGGGGCAACGTCTGTCGATGGGGTTCAAAACCGGCCTGATAACAGACGGGGTGCACACACACACACACACACACACACACACACAATGCCCACCGACGACTTAAACAAATAAATTCCCGTCGTCGAATCGTCAGGTAAACTGTTAATAACGAACGAGGTCACTTACACCACTTGGACATAAAGCTCTAACTTAACGTATCACATCCCTCCCCAGCCCGTATAACACACTGGAGACCTCAACGTAACACTGATCCCTCCCCAACCCAGGAACACACTGGAGACCTGAAGTCGCTGCTGGCTGTCCTAATGAGAAGCAGGTATGCTGCTCTTTGGGCCCTCTTGGCCCTCTAAGTGACATAATATTCTACATCCACACGCACACATGGTCCCGCTTAAATCATTTCCCAAGCACTGTGAAGGGGGGGGGGGGGGGGGGTCCATGATGTTGATGGGGAGAGGGGAGGAGTTGTGTTTCCTCTGCTGAGCCCCTGAAACATTTTTCCTTAAAAACAATTCACCAGTTTTCGAAAAATGTGCAGTTTAAGCACAACAAACATGCCACGACGCAAATGGCAGACTCTGGATTTTCTCCACTTGCACCACATTTTCTCTCTCTCTCTCTCTCTCTCTCTCTCTCCCTCTCTCTCTCTCTCTCGTCCCCACCAGGGTGTTTCATATTGGAACAGTGTGCCACTGCTGAGAGGAGCAGGGAGGAATGTGCATGGGGAGGAGGAGGGACATTTGAGCAGGACATTCCTTCAGAAATATATACAAATACATTAGACCCCTTGCACTCATTCAGGGGAATGCAGAGACAAACATTTTAAGAATGCAATCATGAAAAGCGTTCCTGGAGGCTATAGTGTATAGGCCTATAGTGTGTGTGTGTGTGTGTGTGTGTGTGTGTGTGTGTGTGTGTGTGTGTGTGTGTGTGTGTGTGTGTGTGTGTGTGTGTGTGTGTGTGTGTGTGTGTGTGTGTGTGTGTTGCGTGCGTGTCTGTGCGAGCGTTTTCCGTATACCTGTTCCCGTGGTGCACTGACATAGGTGCCTTTGTGGATTAAATATGAGCAGCTGTTCGTGATATGACGTGAATATGAACTGTGTATACGTCAGTACATACGTCCTGTTGTCTGAGTGAATGTGTATATTGGACATCTATGACTATAACAGCTGCCTGCATGGGACAGCCAGGGAAGCCACGGCTTAGGAGTAGAGTGGCCGGTAGAATGGCTGGATGGGGAAACCGTGAGGTTCCCAGTTCGATCCCGGGCTCCTCCAGAATTAGTGTCCAAGTGTCTCTGAACCCCTAATTGCTCCTGATGTGTAGATTGGTGCCTTGCATGGTTTCCTCCACTATCAGCGTATGAATGTGTGTGTGAATCAAAAAACGCTATATAAATGCACCATTTACCAGGTGATAAGCTGCTGTACAGAGAGGTACAGAGAGCGGTTGTATTTTAACTCACAGTAATATTGAAGTCAGTGGGTCTCAGATCGGAATAAAGCTGTGACCAAATTTGTATTCATACGTCATAGATGATGATGTCATACAGTAGGGGCCCTATTTTCGTCAATGCCTTACGCCTTATCTTTAAATTTCTTTGCCTTTTTTATACTATTTTGAAAAACATTTTTGAATAGTTCAAATAGCCGTTCTACAAGCTGACAACGTGTCGATGTAGATCGGCTATAGTTGAACAATCTTAAAATGTTTTTCTATATAGTAAAAAAGTGGAAAAGAAGTTTAGGGAAGTTTAGGGATAAGGGTTAAGTGACTGACGACTGGCAGGGATCCACATTGGAGCCATGCGCTCCCATGAGGATTACCAGATACGCTCTACTTATACTACACACATGATTCCATTCATTTACTCTCTCTGTTTTTGCCCATCATGCAGATGGGTTACAATAAAGGAAATTCAAGATTGCGTTTTACATACCAGGCACACCGCTTTGGACAGCTTTCAATGCACAAGAGGGTGTGTGTGTGTATGTGTGTGTGTGTATGTGTGTGTGTGCGTGCGTGCGTGCGTGCGTGCGTGTGTGCATGTGTGCGTGTCGTGTTGTTGTGTCAGTAAATGTGTGTCCTCCCCTCATCAGAAAGCTATGGTTTATCCTCTAAGGAATTGGACTGCACTCGGCTGAAATCTCATTTTATGCCTGTTATAGAGTCCTCTTCGGTGTCTATAGAGTGATGTCCAGAGTGTTCATTTAACTCTGAGAGAGTATCAATGGACCCTTTGGAGTCCACTTAACACTGAGGATTTGACTGTGTAGGTACACATATTCTGGGACGTTCATGTCTGGATAATTGTCCATAATTGTCTTTTCACTTTTCATTTGTCACACACTTAATTGTCCTCCTCTGTCCTTTCTCTCTCCAGTTCCCCCAGAGCACTGTTTCCCAAACACTGGGTCGGGACCCATGTTTGGGTCATAGACCCATTTTTATGGGTCAAGTAAATATCCCTTTTTGTATGTGTGTTATTTTTTACTACAATTGTCTAATTGTTATTTTTTCAACATTTTTCAAACATTTTTTTCAGGAATAAAACAATATTATACAATATATACAATATATACTACTTCCATTAATACTTCTAAATAGCTTCTAAATCAGCTATTTTCACTAGTTTGGCGAGAAATACATTTTCTCTTTTGGGTTTCGAGCTAAAATGTTGGATTATTCTTACTTTTCTTATACTTTTTTCTCTTCCTGCATATTCCTGTCCTCCTTAATTAATGAGGTTGCGGTTGTGCCTGCCTGCGTTTGTGTGTGTGCATGTATACTTGTATTAGAATAGGGCCATATTTGTGGGGCCAAATGTCCCCACAAGTATATTAAATGTGAGAAATAGTGAGGACAATTCCTGGTTGAGGTTATAGAGTTAATAGAGTTAACTGCGCCCCATGGTCACGCACATGCAGAGAGTAGCAGATCGGCTATATTCGGCATGCTCACTGGCGCACAAATAAGTGCTTTAGAGTTATAAATGACAAAGAAATGTATATCATTGCCGTCGTCAAAATGTTATGTCCTCACAATTAGTAATACAATAGTTATTAACACTGTCTACAAATGTGTGCTCACGTACCCACATGCACATACACACAGTAACTATACGTATGTATTTTCTGGTGGTCTCACCTGTGGAGACAGCCCATTGCCGATGGCTGGATTCATGGGGTTGGCCGGTCCTCCAAAGCTGTCTGGGTATCCTGAGAAGGTGTGTCGTCCTGAGGAAAGGCAGTAGGCTGAGCCCCCGTCTCCCTGCCCTCCACCAACGGAGCCTTGGTGCCCCGACGAGGGAGGCAGGGGCTGGGGCCGATGCACCGTACCGGGGGCTTCCGACACTGCAGGTGGAGAGACACACAAAGAAAGAACATTTCACCGACTGTCATGAAACTGGTGCAGAGTAATAGTTTAAAGCCGCACTATGGCCTGTTCTACTCTGGATTGCAAGTGCTGACATTTTGATCACTACAGTGGTTCTGTAGGTATATAGAAGTCTACTTGCTCTGTGGAGAAATTGAATTATAGAAACAGGATCGTGTCAAAGGTTGTGTCCAACACAACGACACAGGATCTAAATGTCTCAATAGAAAATCAGGGAGACCAAATATACAACCAGCCCAATCGTATAAGTTACATATATTAAACAATTAACAATGATTTAACATACTAACACACTAACCATACTGACTGGACAAAATAACATTCTATTCACACATTTATTTTATATAATAGAGATTTGAGAGAAAGGACATCCCGCACACTGTCTTCACATATAGCAGCAGTTTATTAAGCTGAGTTACAACGTTTCAGTCTCACGACCTTCATCGGGTATATGGTATCTCTGCTGGTATAAACTGCTGCCATATAAGTGAAGACAGTGTGCGGGATCTCCTTTCTCTCATTATTCGCACTGGTTGCCTGCTCCGACGCACCTGTCCCTGTAGGTGTGCAAAAATAATTGTAAAGACTCACCTTGTGCGATAGATGAGGGGTAGGGGCTGTCCGAAAGCTGATACGGGGGTATACTGGACATGGCTGATGGCGGGAAGCCCCCTGGGATCAGGTGATTAAATGCCATCAGCTGATTGGCTCCTGCCTGTTTCCTCCACCGAGCACGCCTGTTGCTGAACCACACCTTAACGAGACAATTATCAGATTAGTGTTTGCGGTCTGGGTGGCTGGCGGTGCTGTCCAGGCACCTAGGCTGGGAATCCAGCCTGACGGCGTGTTGCAGGTTCCACTCCCAATCCCGACGACATTTGCTACTACATTTGTCAGCCTACTGTTATCAATAAAGGCAGAAAAAGCCCCCAAAAAGATGAGTGTGCATGGCGTGCATGCATGCATGCGTGCATACGTGCTTGTGTGTAAATGTACAGTAATTTGGAGAAATGACACCACAAAACAATTGCAGCATTTTTATGCTGTAATGGAGGCCACACAAAATACTGACTTTTCTTTTTTTTTCTTTCATCTTTGAGTGAGTCTGTAAATCTGTCCCTCAATCTGTCAAATAAAGTTTTTGGTAATCTCAAATCTTAGATAATCGTAAACTGCATTTAATTACTGTAATTAAGAAATACATTCCTTATGAGTGAGTGGGAAAATACGTCTCAGTGTTCATAATTTGAAAATGTTGTCCCACCCAACATTAATAATACTGATACAAATAGTGCGCGCACGTGTGTGTGTGTGTGTGTGTGTGTGTGTGTGTGTGTGTGTGTGTGTGTGTGTGTGTGTGTGTGTGTGTGTGTGTGTGTGCGTGCGCGCGTGCGTGTGCGAGAGAGAGAGATTGACTAAACACAGCATGTTCAGCGTGTGTGAGTTACATGCTGCGTCCATATGGAGCGGTCTCATGCAGGGAGACCTACACGTTCCATATGGAGCCTGTGGAGAGGGAATTTACTGAACCTTACAACCCAACAGGGAAACTCCAGATTGGACTCCAGGGAGGAGAGGACGAGAGAGGGGCCAAGAATGTGTCTCTACACCGTGCGTGCGTGCGTGCGTGCGTGCGTGCGTGCGTGCGTGCGTGAGTGCGTGCGTGCGTGCGTGCGTGCGTGCGTGCGTGCGTGCGTGCGTCTCGTGCATGTGTGTGGAGCAAAGACAGGTCAGCAGGTGTGTGTTGTTCAAGAGAGGTGAAAGACTGTCAGTGTGTTATACTGTACCTGTAAAAAGGGGATGTGGCGTGAATATGTGCGCGTGTGAGCTTGGCTCTCTGGGCCAGCTCCTCTCGGGTGTAGATGTCGGGGTAGTGTATTCTAACCTGTACTCTGGCCTCAGTGAGCTTGGCTCTCTGGGCCAGCTCCTCTCGGGTGTAGATGTCGGGGTAGTGTATTCTAACCTGTACTCTGGCCTCAGTGAGCTTGGCTCTCTGGGCCAGCTCCTCTCGGGTGTAGATGTCGGGGTAGTGGGTCCTCTCAAACGCTCTCTCCAGCTCCTCCAGCTGCTCCGCTGTGAAGGTGGTCCGGCTGCGCCGCTGCTTCCTCTTCAACGGCAGGTCCGGCTCCGACTCCACGTCCGAGCCCTCGTCTGAGTGGCTGGCTGCTCCCACGACACAAATGGAGAGAGGCACAGAGACAGGCATGAGTTTCCTTTAGAGCAGTGGACGGTTCTCTATGTTTTCTTTTAGAAAGTCTCGAAAGCGTTCACCCATCTGACCTCAGTCAGTGAGCATTTTCAGAGCATGTTTGTGCTCAGTAGAATATTGAGTTCCTATTTATTGGTATCACAAAATCATATTGTTTTTCCAAGTAGTTGGGGCCCACTTGCAATATCCTCATGGCCCACCAGTGGGCCCCGGCCCACAGGTTGACGGTAGAAGAAAGGCTGCGCCTAAGCCAAAAAAAGAAGGCCTGTGCATCGCAGGAGCGGGACACATGCAGCATGGCAGCAAACGCGGGAAAAAGCTGCTCCATGCAGTGTCTCTTTACAACGACTGTATAGGTTTATCCAGGCAGGATAAACCTATACAGTGTTTTATGGTTTTGAGCCAAAGGCAGAGACAACTTGTTTTAATCAGTGTCTGTGGAAATAAGATCCACACTGATACTATCCTTTGAGCCAAAAGTCAAAACAGGCATCTAGCAGACGCTCTTATCCAGATTGACTTTACGAGTGTGAAATCAGAGTAAAAGACGTACTTCTATATGTACGTCTACGTACTATAGTCAACAAAATGACAGGGTAGATGGTCACCTACGTGGAGTGCAAAGAAACTAGGATGTAAACAGCAAACCTGGCATCTGTCTAAACAATATGCTGTCTTAATGACATTCCTGAAATTTGTGGTAAAGCAAAACAAATCTAAATAACACAGACATGTGAACAGAATATATAAAATATATAGTAATTGACATCTGTCAAAACAAAGGGGATACAAGGAGATGATAAGGGGAGGTGGATTCAATTAATGTAACATGCTTGCTAATATAATATTAATATATCATAATGCAATGTAATTTAATTTTGCTACATCATTTATGTTGCACCAGAGATCAAATCACCATATACAAACACATGCATATGCTTTCAAGCATTTATATGCGTTCACACTATCACAAAAAGAGAGATAAAGGATTGCAAGCTAGCTATAACAACCATGGGCACTTTGGTTACTTCTGTTATTGTTATTCCATAGTTTAAACATTAAACATTGTGAAAAAAGAATGATGTAAAATAAACTGA
Organism: Protomyctophum bolini; assembly: GCF_963924005.1. Taxonomy (NCBI): domain Eukaryota; kingdom Metazoa; phylum Chordata; class Actinopteri; order Myctophiformes; family Myctophidae; genus Protomyctophum; species Protomyctophum bolini. Next base: position 20,856,720 of record NC_137870.1, on the reverse strand, counting down.
TGGAATAGTTTCAAGCAACAAATAAAAAAATATAATTTCTTTTTTATTATTTTTGGGAATGTACTGGAAAGGAAAATAATTATAAAAATCTGCCCAAAGCTCTTTCATCTTGAACCATGTGAACTTGTTTGCTCTCGATTTCTCCTTGTTTGCTTAAACCTCTTAAAGGGAGGGGCCATTTTCTTTAGGAACGCACGCATGCACGCACACGCACACACACACACGCACCCATGCGCGCGCACACGCACGCAAACACACACACACACACACACACACACACACACACACACACACACACACACACACACACACACCATCAGCTTGTCTTCCCACATGGTCTTGTGGGCACACAGACCTCCATTCACAGGGAATATTCCCTGCCTTAGGAATAATCCTGCTGGACACGATTCCCAAGGCGACACACAGAGACTGCTGGACTAACAATGGCCTAATTTGGATACAGGGGCCATTCTTTGTGTTTGTAAGTGTGTGTGTGTGTGTGTGTGTGTGTGTGTGTGTGTGTGTGTGTGTGTGTGTGTGTGTGTGTGTGTGTGTGTGTGTGTGTGTGTGTGTGTGTGTGTGTGTGTGTGCGCGTGTGGGTGTGGGTGTGTGTGTGTGCATACATGCACATGCGTGCACACGTGCAATTGCTTTTGCCTGACAGTGCGAGTGTGTGTGCGTGCATGCATGTCATGTGTATAGGCCTACTTATATTACCTAATTTTGTATCAAGTATATAGTCTAATACAATTTGAGAAATTGTGACGAAAGATAATGGTTTTTTAACTTTACAAACATTTAAGTGCACACTCGCACACATCTTTTTGGGGGCTTTGGATGGTGTTGGATGGTGTTGGTTGGTGTTGGAGGGTGTTGGATGGTGTTGGTTGGTGTTGGATGGTGTTGGAGGGTGTTGGATGGTGTTGGTTGGTGTTGGATGGTGTTGGATGGTGTTGGATGGTGTTGGATGGTGTTGGATGGTGTTGGTTGGTGTTGGATGGTGTTGGATGGTGTTGGATGGTGTTGCATGGCAGTGTTGTGCACCGCAGCGTATATAGCAGATCTACAAGCTCAGGGTTGAAAATGGCAATGAAGAAATTGTAAAAGTGGCCTTTATATAATTGCCACGGTAACATCTTGTTCTCACAAATCTAGCAATACAAAATGTGTGTGTGCGCGAGCGTGCTTGCGTGGACCAGAGAGTGAGAGAATGAAAGGGAGAGAGAGTATGCCATAAGGACAGAGAGAGAGAGGAGAGAGAGTATGCCATAAGGACAGAGAGAGAGAGGAGAGAGAGTATGCCATAAGGACATGGCACAGGGGATCGGTAGGCATGCAGTTGGACTGGACCTCCAGGGCCGGGCGGCTGTATGGAGAACGGGTGCCTTACTGCTGCTAGATTCGCTGAGGAACAGTAATTGGAAGAAGTGGCAACAAACCAAATGGTGGAAAAACTACTCACATTCTTTACTTAAGTAAAAGCATCAATACTGCAATATAGAATTACAAGTCAGGAATTCAAAGTGTACTTGAAGAAAAAGTACAAAAGTATTGGCATAAAAATGTAGTTAAACTTTAAGTACATTTTTATGCCAATACTTTTGTATAATGGGTACTTTTGGTACTTTAAGTCTTAAAGTACCAAAAGTACCCATTATACAGAATGTCCCACTTCAAGTTTTCAAATGTATAACAATCTTTTAAAAACAGCAAATGTTTTCAAATTAATGAAATGTATAATAGGGCTGAAGTGGTTAATGTATGTTTTGTAATAATAATCAAAATCTACAAAGTAACTAGTAACTAAAGTGTTCAAATAATTGTAGTGGAGTAAATGTGCAATATTTGTCTCTCATGTGTAGTGGAGTAGCAGTACAAATATCGAACATTGGAAACACTCCAGTAATGTAAGTAAGTGCAGTATTTACAGTTTACACCACTGCCACTTACATATCATCGCTCTTGGGTGGAAACCGTGTACAGTACGGTATGTCCACAACCATTACTTTTTAGGAAATGGAGCACCTGTGTTTCAATTGACCCAATGTAGTTATTAGAACAATTAGCCCTTGTTAATTCTTTCCATTGGTTCAATATTTATAAAGCCCACAGGCACACTCGGCCACTTTCAATCTGACAGCCCGATTTTGGGTTTGAACAGTTTCAAATGTTTTCCAAAACATCTAAAAGAAGGAAGAAATGTCAGTCTACAAGCTCACAGCGCTCCGTGCTGTGTTGCGCCCTGACCTCGTAGATCAGCTATTTTCACTCATTTTTTCAAGACACTGTCATTTGTCAAAGTATAAAATGGGGCATAAATTCGTTTTCAGAGTATGCTTACATAAAGAGGGACACACACACACACACACACACACACACACACACACACACACACACACACACACACACACACACACGCTAGGCATATGTGTCAAACATACACATGTGTACATGTTCTCTCACACGCACATACACACTCGTGCACAACCACCAACACACGTTCCAAACATCCATCAAGCTTTCAGGAGCGTGTAAATCAAACAGGAATTGGACTTAATGCTGAGTTATTTAAATAGGCTACTGCATATTAATGTGTCAGTGTCTCTCAGACACTGAACCAAATTGTAAGTGTCAATTACAGTTGTAGCAGGTTTCAGATATAGTGCCCATGTTGTTGTTGTATTGCTTTAACTGTAACTGACTAACTGTCTTGTACATTGGACATTGTATACATTTATTTATTCTTGATTAAATGTTTCTTTATGTCTCTGCCACAGAACATGTGGCATTTAGTTTACATATTTGAATGTAAATAAGCTCTTGGGCATTGTTGTTTTATCCTTTTGACAAATATGTACAAAAATATGTTCATATACATATTTGTCAATAGCATCAATCAAAGTAGCCTATCTATGTCGTATTTTGGACTAGTCCAGCGACATGTTTCCATAGATTTGTTGTGCATAGTGTATAATCATCTGAGGTACTTCTGAGCTTGTTTGCTATTTTATAATGTATGCACTACATCTGCTATTTGTTTACCTATACTGAGCATGCATGCTGTATTTATTCAATACAGCTTTGCTGGAAGGATTAGTTATTTCTGTGTGATATTTGTTTAGTCTGACATACAGTAAGTAAACTATAGGTCGAAGTGGATTATTGTGGTAATCAGCTAATCACCCTCCATGCTCTGAGATGATTATTTTTCAATTATACTTTTTGAAGTTCTCATGCTTTAATACATCAACATAATTAGTACCCTAGACCTCTTTGACACATGCAGCTGTTTATTCAGTCATTCTCAGTACTTCTATTTAGCTAACTATTTGGCTTTATTTCAGTTAGTCTTTATTTTATTATAATTAGCCTACATATAAACCATTAAAAAATATTTTTGTGATTAGCAATGTATTTTGTTTGACAATAAAATCAATTCCAGCGATTCTAGTGTATGTACATTTCATATATTGACTATAAATGTTACCATAAATTTGTAATTTACCTGAATAGTTAAAATTTCCAATACTTTTATTTCTACTCCACTACATCTCATGGGCAAATATTGTACTTTCACTCGACTGCAATTATTTGAAAACTTTACTTACTAGATACTTTGTAGATATTGATTATTATCTTACACCTACAGTAAAACTTTACTTACTATAGATACTTTGTAGATATTGATTATTATCTTACACCTACAGTAACCACTTCAACCTTACACATGCCTACATTTCGGCCATTTCAAATAAAAAAAAAATTTATTTGACAGGGACAAAGCTCATTAATCAACATGTCAGTTTTCACCTCAATGTAAATGGGCCAGAGTTAGCCAAAGCTAAATTGCATCTGTAGTCCCTGGGCAGGCTCTTAAAAAAATAATGAATAAAGAAAGACAGAGTGTATAGTGTGCCAGCACACAACACCATGCGTTGATGCCATGTGTGCATATGTGCAAGCACCCAACACTATATCCATACAAAAACACAATACAATACAGTACAATACAGGAACAGATCAACATGGTACAGGGGACAGAACAAGTGCAAAGTGAAGTGAAAAATGACACCGGTGATAAATACTAAATAGTGCTGATAGTTACTCATGATTACAGATTTGAATTGTTTTTAGCCACCTTTTCAGGTTGAATTTGAAGTTTAGATAGTTGGAAGTCTCTCTTACTTCTGTGGGGAGACTGACCCAGTGATGGGAGGCTCTAACAGAGAAGACTGTTTTACCAAACTAACTACGTCTGAACTTCACAGTCCCCTCTGGTCGTTGCCCTTGTTTCTCTATCACCACTGCCCCTTCAACCTATGAACTGTTTCAGTGGTGGAGGTGCAAGTCTATTTATAAGATCTTAAAAATGAGACAAGCATCTGCAAAGTGTTTAAAGCCGTTTAAAAAAAGTTGTAGCCTACTTTCGTCCTATGTGGCAATGGTGGTAACGGTTGGGCTTTTGGTCAAGTGTGTCACGGTATGAGACAGGTGTTCGACCGAAGTGCAGAACCACACAGGAAGGCAGATTAAGTTTAAATGAAGATTTATTTCCCAACACAGGACATACATGGGCTGGACACACCATAACATAAACTATACACTAGCAGGGAACTCAAGGAACTGAGGGTTTAAGTAGACACAGGGATAGCAATACACAGGTGAACAGAACTAACAATCAACACTTGGATAGGCCGGGAGACTAACAGGACACAGGTGGAGAAAACTAGTAATCACAGGGTGGTGAGACAAGAGACAACACAGGAAACAGTAACTGTCTGATTTGTCTGTGACCAGGTTGTGAAACAGTACGTTATGTATGAAAAAAATCATAGCATGCATGAAGAGTTTAGCTGCATCAGTTGTTAGATAATTATGGTCTTATGTGTCTGAAATTAGATAAATTTAATTCGATTTCTCTGCTTCTTTAGAGAAGTTAAAGAAGGAGAGCTTTGACAGGAGTACCTGATGGTGTACACTACAGTGTCAAATGCCTTTTTGAGGTCCAGAAATACAGAGCCCACTATGCCTCCTGCATCTAACTTTGACTTTACAGGGACTTTGTTTGGTAGGCTACTCACCACCGCTGGTTGTCAAGGAATACAAGGCCGCGCCACCTGCATCTGCCGCCGCAGATACAGGTGAAACCGCCTGCACCCCCAACTCGTCCCGCGGCGAAGACTGTGCCACACCAAGGGCAGCCACGGCTGTCTGTGTACTTAAAGTACATTTTGATGCCAATTCTTTTTGTACTTTTACTCAAGTACATTTTGAATTTCTGACTTTTACATGTAACCGGTATTTCTAGATTTGCAATATTGATACTTTTACTTAAGTAAAATGTAGTACTTCTTCCACCACTGGTTTTAGCTGTCATCAAGTGAGTCCTTCAGCTTGATTGAGTTGCAGTGACATAACAGCTCTTGACAGCTTTTGTGCTGCACTTTTCATCTCCTCCTTAGATCAGTATTAATTCTATTGTGGGTTGGCTTCTATAAGCACAGGGCTTGGTTTTATACCCACAGCTTTGAACAGCCCACTGGCTTCCTCACAAGTTCACCAGGGCCACGGTGCCCACTTTTGTGTGTGTGTTACACTAATGAATTCCCCGTAGCACAGGGGAAGGTTTGTGTGCAACACTGTATTAGTTCCCCTCTCTGAAGCAACAATAAAATACAAGAGATCCCAAATAGCTCGGGGCCCCTCATGTGAAACTGATCCTCTTCCTCCCCTGAGCGCATTCCCCTCCACAACACCAATAGCACAGGGAGGCAACTTAACATGCATTAGGAGTAAATTGGTAAAGAATCATTCAGCGATGGGGGTAGAGTTAAAATTGATAGGAAAGTAAAGAAGTGCAAACTTGAGCCCTTCTAGATGGGTGGTTCCTCGTTGATTCGTGTGGTTTTTTGGCATTTCTTTAATGGACGTGAACATCACGCACGCATGCACAAACACACGTACGCTCGCAGTCGCATGCATGCACGCACGCACGCACGCACACACGCACGCACGCACGCACGCACGCACGCACG